>NW_021628316.1:564232-588342 GCF_900005855.1 Plasmodium gallinaceum | reverse complement strand
AAAAAAAAAAAAAAAAAAAAGTAAAAAAAAAAAAAAACATGGTTGTTAATAATAGTAAAAAAAGTATTTAACCCATATTCTATGAGAAAATAAAAATAACTTTTTATATCTAACATTATAATATGCATATATAAATAAAATGATATTTATTAAAAAATTTTATAAGTTTTTATTAATTTTTTTTTTCTTCTTTCTTATAAATTTTAAATGTATCAAACGTAGAATATCCATATTCAACATAAAAACCAAATAAACCAGATTTATAATAAGGTTCATTATTTATAAAAAATATTTTAGAATCATCTAAGAATATATTTATATTTCCTTTTTCCCCTTCATCATATATTAATATATGATGTCGTTGAAAAGAATTTATATTTTTAATATATTCACTTCTAATAACTGTTTCTTTGTTATTTTTATATTTTTTTAAAATTATTTCTTTATTTTTTGTTGAAATTGTTACAATATACATATTCTCCCTATTGTCATATCTAAAGAGCAATCCAGCTTCACTATTATATTCTAATTTTACATAAGCCGACAAATTTACTGAATTGCATGAACTATATCTATAAACTAATGAAGCTTTAGAAATAGAATTTTTATAATCACCTAAAACAGAAACTCTATTAATACCAAATTCATTATCAACTCTCCAATTATAAAGGGTATTATTACTTAACCATTCATTTAAATAAAATTCATTATTAGAATAGTTATTACATAACTCTTCTTTTTTTTGCTCTATATCGTCTTTATTTAAATTATCAAATGTTACGTTTTTTTCTTCATAATAAGAATTAGAATCAGGGACAGGATAGACATTATAAATTTCCTCATCTGCATGGTTATCATAATCTTTATTAGCATATGGTATTCTATACACACTTAAATCATCTCTAGAAATTTTCTTAGAGAATCGATATGAATCATTTAAAATAATTTTTGAAATATCTTTATCATCTGAGTTTAAAAGTTTATGTTTTAAATGTTTTTCAAAATATATGTTTCCACTTAATATATTTTTAAATGCCGATGTACCTATCTTTGTAAATAATCCTATGGTGTTTTTAGCATCTGAATTTGTTACATTTATTTCTATTATTTTTTTATAATTAAAAAATATATTTATTTTTCTATCAAGAAATTCACATGTTAAAGAATTAAATTCATTTTCGACCGCTTCTACACTCTTTGAAATTATTCTTTAAAAAAAATATATATTGCATATATATACATATTTACATTAAAATATAATAATATTAAGTATAAAAATATTAATATATATAATGTTTTATATAAGTTATGATTACACATATAAAAATATTCATATATTTATATATAGAATATAACTTATTAAAATTATTATATATGTATGTATTATTCGAGAGTAGACATATATATATCCTGTTTTTTAAAACTAAACTTACTTCTTATAGGAATCATTTACCACTTCATTTACAATAATTAATGATTGGTTATTTAAAAAAGATAATTCGATAAATCTATAATTTTGTGCATTTATAAAATTAAAAATAATTCCCGATGAAGACTGATTTATTTTAGACAAATTTGAGGGTTTTTCAAGCAAATCAACATTAATATAACCATCCATTAGTTTATGATGTTTTAGTAATAAAATAGTTGATGGTTTTTTCAAACTTATTGAATCAATTTCTTGGATAATTGAAATATAATTTTTATTTTTTTGAAATTTCCAATATGATTTTAGATTATTAAAATCTATTTTTAACCAATATTTTGATATGGGATAATTAAATTTTTCTATATATGGATCAAATTTTTTTATCTCCATAATATCGTATTCTAATTGATCAATTCTGTTTTCATATTCACTTAACATTTTTAATAATGATAATTTTGTTTGCTCTAATGAATTAGAAAATTTCATTAACTCATCCTTTTGTGCATTTTGTGTGTCTCTTACAATGTTTAATAAATCATTCAATTCTTTTAATTGAAAATCTACTTCATTTGGTAACTCTTCATTTTTTTTAAAATTATTTATCTATAAGTATAGATATACATAAAAAAATACTAATTATAATAATATACACAAGAAAAAATAAAAAGAATACAACATATATTAACTAGGACTCTAAACAAAATTACATGTACCAAAAAATTATTTCTAATTTGATTATAATTAGAAATATATTAATTAAAAGAAATTATAAAAAAAAAAAAAGAAAAAAAGTTTCTTATACATATAATTTTAGGTATCTCCACCTGTGAATCAAGTTCATCCTTGTAATTTTTTAAGTCATTTGCAAAAAAATTTCCTTTATTTATTGATTTAAAATTTTCATTACTATCTCTTAAAGCTAATATATGTGGATTAAACCCAAGTGAAAAAAAAACTAAAATAAACAAAACAAAAAAATATTTCATTTTTTATAAAAAAAAAAAATAAACAAAAATTTCTAAATAATGTTACAAACAAAAGATATAATTTAATACTTACAACATAGATGTATGTGCATATAGATATTTAAGCGTATGTATTTTGATATAGTGATTTATATTAATGATTAAAACAAATAAATAAAATAAAATATTAGCGAAAAATATAATACAAACACATAAGCCATGTATAAAATTATACTTAAAAAATTATGTTACTTATTCCTTTTTTACTAAATTGTAGTAAACATATTTCAACATTTTATTTATATGTATATACACATTTTCCCTTTTCAAAAAAAAAAAAAAAAAAGAATCATATTTCACAAGTACTAAAAATTATAAATAAATTCTATAATAGATTTAGAGCTTATAAATGGAATAAAGAAAATATAAATATTTATAATTTTAAAAAGGTAAATATAGTATCATCTTAATTTACATAAATAATTTAGTAAAAAATGTAATTATAATAACAATGAAACGAAAAGTATATATATATATATATATACGCAGAATATAATTACATTACCATATCTAGTATAATATCTTTTTTTACTAAGTTAAATTTTCCAGAGAATTCATAATTCACACATATTTAAGATGAATATCATATTTTTACATAAAAATGATATAGGATTTGGTTATTTTAGTTATTATTCTAAATATTATATAAAAATAAAATATACGTACGGTTTTATTTTATTTTTTTTTATTATTTATTTTTTTTTTTTTTAAAATATACTTAAAAAGAAAAATACAAAAAATATACATAAAAATTTATAAAATCACCTTAAAAAAAATCTTTTTTTTTTTTTTTTTTTTTGAATTATACATATTAAATGAAAAGCAAACATAAAAAAAAAAGAAAAAAAAATAGAAAAAAAAAAGTACATATAATTTAAAAAAAAAAAAAAAAAAAGAAAGAACTTTAAATAATTCCAAACATATTTATATTAACTACTTGTCTCTTCATCACAATTGCTACTAATAAAATCGTAATACTCGCCTTCATTATCTAAAGATCTTTGCAAGGAAGACAAATTAGATGTTGCATCGAATTTTCTAGTAAAATCTTTTATTAATTTGTTGGATGCATTTTTCCATATTTTAAAAAGTTCTTTAAATTTTACTTGAAGATTTTCTATTCCTTGATCAAAATCAGTACCAAGTGGTTTATCTGTTAAAGTTACTTTTGTTAATTCATCAGTAACTTTCTCACCCCATCTAATTAAATTTTTTTTCATTTTAATTGATTGTGCTTTTGTTACACCTATATTTAATTCATTAGGGTGAATACCTCTTTGTAGAGATCTTTCAATATAATCTTCATAATTTTTTAATATTCTTACAATTAAATCTGTTGTAGAAACTCCTTCTGTTCTTTGTGTAGCTCTAAATTTTCCTGCCTTTTTTAACCAAGCATATACGTCATCATTTGTATCTTCATTCATATTTAACTTGGTTTTTTTTTTTTTTTTTTTTTTTTTTTGATTATTAGCATATGGTATATCATCATGAGCAACATAATCAATTTTATGTTTTTCTAAAAACTCAGGTGTAATTACCCATGGGCATGGTGAAATTATTTCATCTACCCAACGAATATGTTTTAACGTTTCAGTTCTCTCCTCAAGTGATTGTACAATTTGACCTTTAAATATTTTCGTTTCATTATCACTTGAAACACCTACAATTAAAGTGGTATTTTCAAACATTTTCTTTGCTTGTTCCAATTGTTTCATATGTCCTAAATGTAACATATCATATACACCATCAGCATAAATTCTAACTTTTTTTCTTTTATCAAAATTTTCCTTTTTTTCTTTAATTTGATTATCCTTTGATTTTGTAATTTCTTTTGGTTCAATAAAATTCCTTTCATATTCTTCAGTTTTGACATTTTGAAAATTGGGTTCATGTAAATTATTAATTAATATATTTTCTTCTAATGGTTCATCTTTTTTTGTATCTCCACTATTACTATGTTTCCTATTTAAAATAATATGATTATATTTATTATCCATATAAACATCCACACAACTTTTATAATCGTCTTTGTCATTATTATTGTTAATACTACTTTCTTTATTATTATTTTTATTTTCAACATTATTTTTTCTACTATCTAAAATATGATCTTTTTCATCATTTGTATCTTGATATGTAGTTTTAAGGTACTCTTTATAATTTACTTTTTTGCTTAATTTACTTGTGTTAAGTAATTTTTCACTCATTTTATCATCTGTACTGTTGTATTCAACCTCATTTTTTATATCCAATGGATCAGTGAATTCTAACATTTCATCTGATATTAGTTTCAATTGGTTTCCTTTTTTTCTCTGTTTATCTTTAAGACATGCTTCTAATTCAAAACATGTTTCATAGTTATCAATTTCTGTATTATATGAATCATTAGCAATTTTACTTATTACATTATAGACATTATTAACCCTATGATAATCTTCATCTGCCGAATAATAATATTCATCAAGACTGTTAAAGGAATTACTAAAACATTTCTTTTTTTTTGAATCTTCTTTCATTATTCTTGACAAATAATTAGAATCAGATAAATACATACTTGTAATACTATCCTTTTTGCTTTTTTTTCTAATCATAATAAACATAGGATCGAAAGATTTTGCAAAATCTTTTAAAAGCTTTTTTGAGTGATACCTCCACAATTTAAATAATCCATGCACTTTATCTCTTATTATATCTATTCCTTGATCAAAATCAGTACCCAATGGTTTATCTGTTAAAGTTACTTTTGTTAATTCATCAGTAACTTTCTCTCCCCATCTAATTAAATTTTTTTTCATTTTAATTGATTGTGCTTTTGTCACACCTATATTTAATTCATTAGGGTGAATACCTCTTTGTAGAGATCTTTCAATATAATCTTCATAATTTTTTAATATTCTTACAATTAAATCTGTTGTAGAAACTCCTTCTGTTCTTTGTGTAGCTCTAAATTTTCCTGCCTTTTTTAACCAAGCATATACGTCATCATTTGTATCTTCATTGACATTTAACTTGGTTTTTTTTTTTTTTTTTTTTTTTTTTTTTTTTTTTGTGTTTTGTTTTGATTATTAGTGTATGGTATATCATCATGCGCAACATAATCAATTTTATGTTCTTCCATGAATTCAGGTGTAATTACCCATGGGCATGGTGAAATTATTTCATCTACCCAACGAATATGTTTTAACGTTTCAGTTCTCTCCTCTAATGATTGTACTATTTGACCTTTAAATTTTTTTGTTTCATAATCGCTTGACACACCTACAATTAAGGTAACACTTTTTTCCATATGTTTTGCCTGTTGTAATTGTTTCATATGGCCTAAATGCAAAAGGTCATAAACACCTAAATGAAAAAAAAAAAAAAATATATTTTTTTAAAAAAAATTGCCATTCTACTATAGAACTTGTTATATATCTTTTTTTTTTTTTTTTTTTTACCATCTGCATATATTCTTATGGTTTCTTTATTGACATTTTCATTATTTAAATTTCCATTGCTAAAAAATTTAGATTCTTGGTTCTAAAATTAAAATATTTATGGATATAAAATGAAAATTTATCTTTAAATATATTTATAATTATAAGTATTTAGGAATGATAAATTTAATAAAAAAAAAAAAAAAAAAATAATAAATCTACTAAATCATATATATGTTTTATTAAAATATTTATATATTTACAAGTAATGAGAATATTTTTAAATATACTTGCACATTTTATTTTTTATTTTTTTTTTTTTTTTGATAAATACCCTTATATTTTTGTAAATGAAAATATTTGCAAATAATATTCTTAAAATTTTTACTTTTATAATAAAATTTATATAAACTTATCAAAAAATGTTTATGCAATAAGCAAAAGTTAAAAAGGGAATATTCTCAAGTTCATGAATATTTTTTTTTAATTTTTACCTCCAAGTTTTGAACCGAATGTACCTTAACTACCATTTTATATTAACTCATGATTTTATTAAAAATTTTAACTTTTAATATAAAATATAATGACATATATATATTATATATATATATATTATTTTCTAATATTTGCATTTAATGTATTGGTTAGTAGTTATATAAATTAAAAAAAAAAAAATACACGCATTTTCATTATGTATTTAAACACACAAAAAATTTACAAAAATTGTATATATTAATATATAAAAAAATATAAAGTGCATATTAAATTTGAAACAAATAAATTCAAGATTTATAATAAAAAAAAAAAAAAATTCTATGCATATATATATTTTAAATTTATTATATTACTAGAGTGAATGCAAAATTTTTGCGTAAAAATGAAAATAATGTATATTTTAAATAATATGTAG
The DNA here is from genome assembly GCF_900005855.1 of Plasmodium gallinaceum. Classification (NCBI taxonomy): domain Eukaryota; phylum Apicomplexa; class Aconoidasida; order Haemosporida; family Plasmodiidae; genus Plasmodium; species Plasmodium gallinaceum. Next base: position 581,559 of record NW_021628316.1, on the reverse strand, counting down.
AACAAATATGCAAAAAATATTATTTGTTTTTGTAGTTTTATGTATGCAACACTATAAATTTTAATTTCCTTAAAGAAAAAAGCAAATTTGTCTCATTAAAAAATTATTTTATTGATTTATTAAAATAAAGAATTATATAATTTAAATTTTTAATGGTATTTAGAAAAAAAGGAAAAAAAAATTTATAAAAAGGAATCGAATGCTCTTTTTCGGAAGAAAGTAAATAAAAATAACAGTAAAAAATTTTTCCTAAAAAACTTTTTATAAATAAGACTAAAAAAACTTTAAAATAAAAGAGAGTTACTTTACTAATATAAAATTACTTATCAAGAAAAAAAAAAAAAAAAAAAGTGAATTTCTAGGTAAAAATCTACAGTGAAAATATTTTTATTTTTTTATAAAATTTGATGTTTTTTTATGAATATTTATATTCTTATAATTTTTTATAAATATAAAATAAATATTAAATTATATTAAAAAATTAACAAAGTAAAAATAAAAATGTAGTTAATTATAAATGAAAATAACAAACTATTTTTATTTTAAAAATTATGAAATATATATATTTATCTCTTAATTTTATTAAAAAAAAATATATATTTTTAAATTTTACAAAGGTTAAATTCTCAAACATAGCGTATTCAAAATAATTTTAATAGTGCAGAAAAAAAAAATGTCGAATATATCAATCACCAATTTAATTTATCTTATAAAATATATATATATATATATTATATATATATATATATATTTGAAATAGTTTTAAAAAAATTTGTATCATATTAAAATAGGAAAACATTGCATTTTTTAAAAGTATTTAAAAAATTATAAATTATAAAAATATATGAAATTTTAATTATATTTTGATGTCAAATGTTACTGTAGAATGTAACATATATCTTTTAAAAAAACAATGATTAAATTTTAAATCTACGTAATAAATAAGCTATATTTATATTCTAAATTATATATATCAAAATCTTTTTTTTTTTTTAAATGTACCTGAATGTAAAAAAAAAAAAAAAAAAAAAAAAATAATAATAAAATAACTTAGTAATAAAATGTAACTTCATTATTCTTACATATTAAATTATAAAATATAAAAATAAAATAAATGAAATTTTTAAAAGTCCTAAAAAACTAAAAAATATATTATTATTTAATCTTTTCTTTTTTTTTTTTATATATATTTTTCTTTTTCTTTTACTTTATTTTTTTTTTTTTTTTTTTTTTTTTGCACACACTAATAAAAATATACTTCTTGTTTTTATTAAAATTATAATATGTGTTGCTAAAAAAAGACTGTCATTAATGTAAATAGTTAGAAGGATGGTCAATGGTACGTAAAGACTCAATTGTTTGTGCACTTGAATCAGAATCTTCTTTAGAATACTGCTTATATTTTGACTGTACTTTATTACCAGACTCTTCATCTTCGTCTTCACTTGATTTTGAAGACTCTTTTCTTCTTGAATTTCTAAAATTTTTATTTAAGTTATAATTTGGTGAATCATTGGAATGATCTTTTTTTTTTAAATTTACGTATGATTTCCATATGTTATATGCAGCTAATTTTTGTTCTTCTTTGGGGCATAAGTTACATACTATCGGCCATTTACTTGAGCATTTAATTATACTAATTACTTTATTATATGTCATATTTGGTTTAAGTTCAGAAATTTTCGTTAAAAATTTAGCTACTTTATTAATATGTTTCACTTCCTTATTTTTTTTTTCTTTTAATTTTTTGAGTATAGAAAGATATATAAAATTCATATTGACATGTGGAATTTTATATTTACTTTGTACTTTTGAAAAATATTGTAAAAAATCATCAAAAGTAGTATTTTCATCTACATCAATTTCCATTTCTTTATAAGCTTTCTTTATGTATGCTTTATGTCTTAAATATTGTTCCTGTAAAGATTCAATAAATTCTTCAAATAGTACTTTCGGTGATGATCCTTGTTGTCCTAATAAATCTGTGTAACGAGAATCTTTATATATTTTAGAGACAAAATATATCCATTGTGTTTTAATATTTAAGATATTTTTTTCGTAATATTCATTTAATAATTCAATAAAGGCGTCTCTTTTTTTTCTCAAAATTCTATATACTTTCTTTTTAAGTTCCATTTTTTCCTGATTATGATATTTTTCAAAAAAGCTTTCCCATGCAGCTAAAGCATCTATTTTGTGTAAAGAGTTAAAATCTTCATCATCTTTAAAATAAACTTTAATTTCTTTCCATTTCAATGGATTTTTCTGTTCTGCATATGCTTGAAATTTTTCTTTTAAAATTTCAGCTGTTTTTTTTCTTTTTTTTCTTCGTATTTCTTTAAATTTATGCTTGTAATCATCAATAAAATCTTGAAATATTTCATCTCTTTCTTTTTCTGTTATCCAATTCCACCATTCTTCATTATAAAATTCGGATGCAAATTCTATATAAGTTGTTCGCTCATTTAATTTATCCCAATTTAATAATGTTTGAAAAATTATTTCTCTTGATTTCTGTCTTTTTCTTCTTTCATTTTCGTTAGCTCTTTTTACTGCATGACTAATATATTCAGAAAACAGTTGTCTTTTTTCTCCTTTCGTCAGAATAACCAAACTTAACCATCGGCTATCACTTTCTAAAATTTTTAAAGTATTTTCCCATGTCATTTTTGGATTTATATTTTTTTCTTCAAATAAAATTTTCAAATGTTCCCTTGCCTCATTTTTATCCTCAAATTTTTCCCATATCACATTATCCCCGTCATTACTAATCTTTTTATTTTTTTCATCAATATTATTATATATGTTTTTATTTATTTCATTTTTAAAATCTTCTTCTTTTATATAATTGATATTATTACTAGAATTATTATTTTCCTTAATATTGCATTCTTCATTATTTTTATTTATATCTTCAGAAGTTTTATTATTTTCATTTACATTATAATTTTTTAAAACTTCATTTTCTTTATTTTTCTTATTTTCTTCTTTTTCATCTTTATTATTATCTTCATTCCTAGTAGAAGCGCATTCTAATTTTATTTTTTTAATTTCTTCTGGTTCATCCCATACACTAATGTTTTTTTCTTCATGATGCCAGTACTTTCTTCCATCACTACATGAATATTCTTTCCATTTTGTTTTTTCAGAAATTTTTAATTCTTCTGGAGTCTTTAATTCATCTGGTTTTTCCCACTTCGAGCATTTTGTTATAGAATTGTAATAAAATTTTCTTCCATTTTTTGCTACCATTTCACACCATCCATGATTTTCTATATTGTAATTATTCATATAATTTAAGTTCATGTTATTTGGCAAATTCATTAAATTACTGTTCATGATTTTTTGGTTTTTATTTAATAACATATCTTTATTGTACATTTTCATCACATTATTATTCATATGTAATGCCACATCGTTTAAATTATCTATATTATTATTTGTAGATAGTGGTATATTTATATTATTGGGTTGAGTATACATTAATGGATTGTAATTATCATATGTCGGATTCATATGCATAATATTTTTATTATAATAATCACATGTATTAACATTTGGTAGTATTCCAGGAATATATGGTAAAGGTATTTGGCTAATTGAATTATTCATAAAATGAGTATTATTCATATTTTGATTACTTATATTATGATTGGGTATACTAGGAATATTTGATACATTAGGTATATTTGGAATATTTGATACATTAGGTATATTGGGAATATTTGGTAAGTTTGGTATATTTGGTAAATTTGGAATATTTGGCAAATTTGGTATATTTGGTAAATTCGGCAAGGTGGGTATATTTGGCATAATTGGGGAATTAGGTAAATTTGAAGAACCAGATATATTTGGCATATTAACTGTGTTAGGTATATTAGGTGAGTTGGACATGTTAGGCATATTTGGAATCATAATATTTTTACCATAATTAATATTGTTATTTTTATTACCTGGATTTTGCATATTTCCTCTTTTTTTTTTTTTTTTTTTAAATATTATCAATTTTCTCTTCAATGAGATATATAAATATATATGTTTATTTATGCATATTTTCCAAATTCAAATTTTATTTTTATTTGTTTTTATGAAAAATTAAAGTTCTATAATTTTAAAAATTAAAAATGGTCTTTTATAGAGAAATATAAAATAACAGTCAAATTTTCAAAACAATATCTAATATCTATTGTTTTTTAAACTAATTATTCTTCATGTTAGTTTCCTTTTTTATATTTTGTTCTTTTTTCTTTTTTTATCTTTTTTTTTTTTTTTTTTTTTATTTTNATTTAAAAATATATATAAGTTATTTATATTTTTTATTATTTAAAAATATATTATATATATTTTACTCTTTTTTTTTTTTAATTACATTTTTTAAGATTCATAAAAATCATAATTCATTTTTTTTTTTTTTTTCTTTTTTTATCTTTTTTTTTTTTTTTTTTTTTATTTTAATTTAAAAATATATATAAGTTATTTTAATTTTGTAAGTCAATAAAAAAACATGTTATATATTAACATACACTGTATAAAATATTTATCAATATTTTAAACTAAAAAAAATTAAAATAAAAAAAAATTAATCATATTTTTTATTATTTAAAAATATATTATATATATTTTACTCTTTTTTTTTTTTAATTACATTTTTTAAGATTCATAAAAATCATAATTCATTTTTTTTTTTTTTTTTTTTATTTTTCTTTATATATATATATATATATGTATATTTATTGAAGGTTACAATTCTCTTATGCTTCATTCAAAAATGAATCCTCAAATTTAAAAAATAAAATTGTAATTTTTTTTTTTAAACTATAGATAATAAATGTTAAAAATTTATATTTTATTTAAAATATTTATTAAAGCATTTTTATTAAATTTAATATTACTCTATTAAAAAATAATATATAAAGCACATAGAACTATGACAAAAATTATAAGTTTGTTTTATCATTATTTTCTACTTTATTTTAGTTAATTTTATATTTTTAAATACCTACATCTTAATTTCTTTATTTTAAAGTTGGAATTTTTAATTAATTTATTCTTTAAAGATAACAATACAATTACAAAAATATATTTTATCTTTATTTTTATGAGGTATTAAAAATATATTATAGTCACAAATAAAAAATATAATAGAAATAATTTATATTATTTATAAAGTATAATTGTGTGCTTTTAAAAAAATGTGACAAATAATTAATAAATAATAAAAAATAAGTAAAAATAAAATTCTGTGTACTATCATCATTTATATAGATTTATGAAATAATATAACCTTTTACTTGAGTAATATAATAGTATTTTTTTTTTTTTTTTCTTTTAATTTCCTATAAATTTTAGGAAAAGGAAAATAACTATTAAATGAAAATGTTAGATTTGTAAGTAAAAAACCGACCGATTGCATATATTTTTTTTATATTTTATTATAAAATTGTTATTTATTTTTGATAAAGCAGTTTTATATTTCACCTACTTATTGGGTAGCTGTAAAATTTCTTTTTTTTTTTTTTTTTAAAACATATAAATAAATAATTTTTTTATTTTTTTTTTTTATATTACAAAATGATAGTTATTCTATAAGTAAAAATATATAATTAAAATTTAAAAATTATGAAAATTAAAAAGCATATTAAGAATCTCCTTAAATTATTAAAGTATGGTTATTTTAATTTTTACACTTTACTATATATTCTAATTAGTATTTAAAAATGAGTCTTTTTTCTTCTCAAAAGTATTTTAAGCAAAGATTTATTTTTTAATGTATTCCTTTGATATTACTTAAAAATATGATTATTCAAACAAAAGAAAAATATATATAAAAAAAGAAAGTATTAATGAAAAATTAATGACAAATTATTATACTTATATTGTTTAAAAATGAAATAATCATTACATCTTTTTTAAAATATGTATAAAAAAAAAAAAAATTTTTTTTTTGAAGATTAAAAATAATGTGGGCTTTTGTATATAATATCTCTCTGTAAATATTTAAAAATAAATTTTTTTTTTTTTGTTTTTTTTAAATTATTTATTTTTTATGAAAATATTAAAATAAATAATATAAAACAACTTTTTTTTGTTTTTGGTAATTATTATATTTTCTTTATATTCTTAGTACATTTCTTATTTTTTATGAGTTCTAATTGTCTACAAGCTGCTTTTTGAAGTTGCATTAAAAGAGAAGGGTTTTTTGATTTAATTAATGTGCTTATATCCTAAATAATTAGATGAAAGTATAGAAGAAAGATAAAAGTAAAAATAATAATAATTTATAATTTTGATAACATATATGTTATTTATATTATTTTACTTGTAGCCTTTTATACATAATAGTATTTTTTGACTTAATCAAGTTATATCTAAAAGTAATGCTTTCTTTTATATTTTCTTCAGAAGATTGATTAAAATCACAAACCAGTAATTCAATAAACTTGTATTCCATATTCTTATAAAAGTAATAAAAAAAAGAAGATAAAATACACCTAAAAATTATTTTATATAATAATTATTTAGTTTTACTTTTATGAAATCTAATCGAGCTTTTCTATTCTGTTTTATGGTAAAAATAGCTAAAAAACTAAAAGAAAAAGAAAAAATGAGAATATGTATAATGTGTACTTTTAAGTAATTATAAAAATAAAAAGTAATATAATTAAGCGTTTTTATCATTTTTATACAACCTTTGTGGCTCTTTTATACATGAATTAAACATTTTTATTAAAACTTGCAAATATTCAGAAAAATTAATCATTAATTTTTGATTATTTTGCATTGTTGCAAATGATATTTCATCTATACTAAGAAAAAATTAATACAACAATAACATTATACATATACATATATATATACATATTATAAGACACATTTTTTATTATTTGTTACGTTTGAGTGAAATGAAAAAATAAATCTGTTTCATTAGTTAATTCTATTTTCACACTTTGGGCATTTAGTTCATCACCCTACAAATATATGTATTAATCTTTTTGTTTAAACATTTTGTAAAAAAGATAAAATAAATTTAAAAAAAAAACTATTTTTTCTTTTTTTATATAAAATATTAAGATATAGAAAATGAAGATTCTTCTTTGCAAAATTAATAAAAAATTAAAAAAAAAAAAAATTCTTACTAAAACCAAAATCTTAACAGTTATTATTTCTAGAGAACCCATTTCTTGTGGTCCATTTTCTAATTCTTGAATTCTTATCTCAAATGGAACTTCTTTATGGTAACATAATGTATATCCACCATCTAAACAAAATAGTTTGTAGAATTATCTTCACATATATATATAAAAAATTAAAATATATGATCAATTATTTATCTTTTTAATTCAATTTTTTTTTTTTTTTAATGTAACTTAAAGAGGGATCTAATTCTTGGAAAGATGAAAAATCAAATTGGCATAAAAAGTTATTTAAATCATATTTGTTCATTTTTTTTTTTTTTTTTTTTCTTTATTTCATAAAAAATTAGGGATATAAAAAATCTTATTCAGAATAAACGTAAAGATAAATAGTCTGTTAAATATTAAAAGGAAAAGACATATATATATTATTAGGTAAATATTATTTTCACAATGCAAATCTTTTTAAAAATATTTTTTTTTTTTTATTAATGAAATTAAATAATATTTATAATTATAGATATTTTTTTATATATTTTTATTTTTTTTCATTTATAAAAAAATTTTTAAAAAAAGTATGTGTGCAAAAGATTTTTTTAGAATAAAACCTTTTTTTTTTAATGCATTAAAAGAAAAAATATAATTACTATACATTTAAAAAAATATATTTTATTTAAATGATATTTTTCACATTTTTCGATATTATAACTCTATTTAATGAACTAACAAATTAGATATAAGAATTAATAAAAATGTTGTGAAATATTTTTAAAAAAGGAAATTCAGGAGAAAACAAATTAATATATGCAGATATTGCATTGTATTTCCGTTACATAAAAAAAAAAAAAAAAAAAAAAAATATCTAGTTGTAAATTCTTTCTCAAGTATATTATTTTATTAAGTAAAAAAAATAATTAAGTTTGATATTTTTATTAATATAAACATTAATTATTTATTTTATTTTTTACTCTTTATTTTCTATAATAAGAATATACAAATATATAAATTATGTGTAATTACACATATTCATAAATATTTGTTAATCTAAAAAATATATATATATATATACTAATGTATATATTAAAACTAATAAAAAAAAATTATAATTAAAATAATTTCATATTTTACAAAAAAAAATTAGTAAAAATGAATTTTTCTTTTTCATTTTTATGTCCAAATTAAAAATAATTATTATACAATATACATTATTATTAAAATATATAATAATTTATTTATATTTTTCATCTTTTTTTCTGAATATTTTTTTAAAAATGAAACATTTTATTTTTGTATTTTTTTTTTTGTTTTATCTTGTTTATGCACAAATTCCTTACGATATTCTAAGCATTTATAAGGTTTATTTTTAACTTTGATTTAATTATATTTATAGAATAATTTGATCATTCTTATATATGTTTTAGCATATTTTATCTTTTTAATTATTTTATTTTTAAAATTTTCATTTTAATTCAGCCATTAAATTCACAATCTGTCAAAGTACTTCCAGGAGACAAGGTTTCAATAGGTTTTTTTTTTTTTTTTTAAAACAAATATAGGAAACATTAAAAACAATTTTAAATTCTGTTATTTTTTTTTTTCTATACAATTTCTGTCATTATTATTTTTTTTTATAAGATTATAAATTAAAGGATATTAAAGATGACATTGGAAAAGAATATTCAGAAAATTCTTTAAAAGTATTTACTTATAAGAAAAAGTTAAACATATATTTTAAAATTAATTAAAAAATTACCTTTTCTTATATTCAGAAATTAGCAGAAAAATACTATAAGGATGTAGATTCAACTGATCAAAATATTTTAGAAGAATTAGATCAAGTAATTTTTATTAATAAATATTTAAAAAAAAAAAAAAAAAAATTATATGGTAAAATAGAGGAATATAAAATTATTTTTCCATATAAATTATAATACTTCTTTTCTTATTTAAAATATATTAGAAAAAGTATAAAAATGTAAATTTTTCTTTAGCTTAAAGATTTGTTAGGAGAAAAATCCTTATTTTTGACTATATTTTAAAAAAGAAAAAATATGCAATTCCTAATAATTGTATCTTTTTCTAATTTTTTATAATTTATTATTTTTTTTTTTTTTTTTTTTTTTTTTTTTTTTTTTTTCTAATTATAAATATTTTTTTTAATAAAAAATTAAATTTTTGGTTAAAAAATGAAAAAAAAATATGTAGGTTCGAATAAAGTTACAAAAAAAAAAAAAAAAAATAGATATATTATTCAAAATACAAGGATATAAATAAAGTATAAAAATATAAAAATATAAAAATTTAAAATATATATTAAATTAACAAAAAATATTTGTATCTAAGATATTTAATGGACAAAATCATTAATTGAAGGAAATTAAAAATACAAAATAATCAAATAAAAGTATTATAGAAAAATTCCGAATATATATAACAATCTATATATATATATATAATTGTAGATATTTCATATATACTATAAATTTGTAACAAATGACATTTAATAAAAAAGAAAAAATCATAAACTAATTTTATTTAAAACTGTTATTTTATTAAACAAACAATTTTTTTTTAATAGCAATTACTAATAATATATTCTTTTATTTTCATAATTCACATCAGTTTTATTTAAAAATACATTAGAATTTAATAACCAATCTAACCCTTCTTTTAGACCTTCTCCAGATAAAGTACTACAAGAAATAAATTTACATCTAAATAATAATTCTTTTGGTAATGAAAAATAGTTTATTATTTCTTCAGATTTTAGACATCCATTGGAATCTTGCTTATTTAAAAAAATTAAAAATTTACATCTTCTATATATAAACCTAAAATCATATATAATTCTAATAAAATCATCTCTTGCTTCTCTTAAAGATCCTTTTTGTGAACTATCAACAATATATATTAAGTCATTAGATATTTCTGAATATTCTTTAATTAAATTAAATGAACAATCACTTCCTACTTCAAAAAATTTTACTTTAAATTTTTTTTCCTCAAAATTATCTTTATCAGTTTTTAGTGTTATAGTAAAACATTCTTCATTTATCAAAAATGTTCTAACCTACATTTTATAAAAGAAAATGAAAATATACATATATATTAATTATATACATATAATATTTTTTATATTAATTATATACATATAATATTTTTTATATTAATTCAATAATTAGTTATTTTTAATTATAATATTTTCAAGAAAATATAAGTTATATTTTATGTTCTGTTTTTCTATCTTTCTACATTTTTTTTTCCTTTTTTGTATTAAATTTTAAAACATAATTTTTTTTTAAATAATTTATATTTACAGTGGTTATTAGATATCCCAATTTGAAAAAATATATAATAGATGTTTTTCCTGAAGATGGTAAGCCAAATATTATAAGATTTTTTCTTGTTGGTTTTAAACTAAAAAAACGGAGAAACATAAAAAATACAAACTGAAAACATTTCTTTAAAACTTCAAAAATATTCATTTCTTTTAATTTATTCAAAAAAGAAATATTTTATTTTACTTTTATTTTTTTATTAACTAAGCATTTTCTAGTTAAAAAGTTTAATTTTTATTATGTATTTTTTATAAATTATTTTTGATAAAAATAACAAATACAGAAAAATAAAAAATTTAAGATATAGCTAATGCAAATTATTTTAAACTATTATAAAAAAAAAAAAAAAATAAAATAAAAAAAAAAAAAGCATAAAATATAAATACAAAGTAACTAATATTTTATTAAAATTACACGAAAACATATTTTATTTTGATATTTTTCTCTTTTTTAATTAATTGAAGAATAAAAGAAATTTTAAAAAATTAAAAACAAAAACAAAATAAAATGTGAACTTTTTTATTTAAAATAAATAGTTTACAATTTCTTTTAAAATTTTTTTTTTTTTATCAATAGTTAATTATTTTCTTATTTCCGATTTTATTTCACAATTTACTAAAAAAAAAAAAAAGGTAGTGTGGTGAAATAATAATTCATATTCTATACATTTTTTTATATATAATAATAGTAAATATCAATACTTAATTTTAATAGAAATTAATTTAAAAATTGATGAGTTTATAATTTATTAAATTTTATAATTGTTATAATTAATTAAAAACCGAAAATAGTTTTTTTTTTTTTTTTTTATAATTTATATAAAATAATATATATAATTCATATATTTAGAAATAAATGAGGAACATATTTATTAAGTGAATGGAGAACCATAAAATTATATAATTTAGGAAATATCAAGAAAATATATTTTACAAAATTATATTTGAATATATATTAAAACAATATTAAAATCAGTTATTATTTTAAAATAAATCACAATAAAAAAAAAAAAAAAAAAAAAAAAAAAAAATNAAATAAAGTATATATTTTTAACAAATATAAATTTTATAAGTTTAAAATATTATACAAAAAAAAAAAAAAAAAAAAAAAAAAAAAAGTTTATCATTGCTCTAAAAAAATCAAAAAAAAAAAAAAGGAAAAAAAGTTTTGTAAATTGACAAGGAAAAATTAAATAGCAAAATTTATTAAAAAAAAAAAAAAATAATAATAATAAATAAAAATAATAATAGAAACATAATATCATATTATTTTTATTTTTTTTTTTTTTTTTTTTTTTTTTGTATAATATTTTAAACTTATAAAATTTATATTTGTTAAAAATATATACTTTATTTTAGGTTTTATTTCATAATTTTCACTTCCATATAACAAAAAATTTTTCTTTTTATTGGTAGTTATTTGTATAAATCAAATGCTAATATATGTAATAACTTCACATTTCAAGTTTGAAAAATTTTTAATTTTTAAAAAGAATAATCAGATGAATATGTGTAACTTGAATTTGATGTAAATCCATATATCTGATTATATATTGGTACTTTCGCTAATTTATCTAATCTATTTTTAATTAAATTATTGTAATTGATTTTATTATCATAAAAATCATTATTTACACATCTAAAATGATTAAATTTATAAAAATTTGGTTCTGATAGTGATCTACGCAAATATTTATAATTCTCATTGGTTTCCGTTAGAGGAACAATTAAATTTTTACCTTTCATTTCTTTTACAAAATATTTTTTTTTAATAGAATCTTTCCTTTCATGATGAGTAATATCATTAAAATAAAAGTTGCTTTTATATTCAGAATTGAACACATTAAATTCATCAGAAAAGTTATGATATAAATTATTTTTCAATTTTTCATTTAAATGTATTAGATCTAACTTATTGTCAATATTATTAGTGAATATCTTTTTTTTATTTATTTTTATATTGCTTTTGAGATTTGAAAATATATTCAATTTTCTTAAAAGTAACTTCCTTATTTTATTTTTTTTGTTTTTTTTTTTCTTCCCTTTCTTAATACTTAATAATATATCAGTACAAGAACTACACCTTTTGTATATATTATTAGCCTTTTTTGGTTTTTGTTTTTTGTCATATCTTTCTATACTTTTAGAAACTAATAATGAATCTGAATTATAATTTAAATATTTTAAAAAATATCGGTTATTTTTAAAAGACCATTCATATTGCATATTGTTAAAATTTTTATTTAATATGTTTTTTTTTAATTTCATTTTTTTAATTTTGTTTTGTATTTCTATAATATCTTTATTACTATCTGAAAAATTACTCATACATAAATTCTTTAAGTTAATGTTTCTTTTATTTTTTATAAATAAATAATTTTCTTCCTTCTTTTTTTTCTCAATTTCCATTTTAATAATTTGATTTATTAAAACCTTTAGGTTAATATTTTTATTTAAAATGCTCATATACATAATTTTTTTTTTTATATCATTATTCTTGATAATATAATTTACGGTATTTTCTTTTTTTATATTATTCTTTAATAAATTATATACATATTTATAATCTTTATCCTTCTTATACTTAGTATTTTTAAAAGAGATAAAATAATTTCCCTTATCATTTTCTTTGATTTCTTCTACGTTTTTCTTGTATTCCACGTAATTTGTTTCAACTATACTTGGTGTATCTTTATCATCCACATAATACTTTTTATTTTCATTATTCTTACAATTCATAACATCAATCTTATTGTTTATATGATTAAATATACTTTTATTTTTATATTTATCATTTAGTGTATTAATGTAAATATTTTCATCATTATCTTTTTTATTATTCTTTTGACATATAACAGAATAGTCACCAATGTATTTTTTAATATCTATATTATTTTCTGAATTTGAATTAGTATCAGAATAGTTTTCTATTTTTTCATTATTTTTTTTATTAAGTTTTGAAACAATTTTTAAAGTTCTAATAATTGTTTCATTTATTATTTTGTCATCTGATTTGTACTTAAAATTTATGCTACTTTTTTTGTTATTGTTTTTTGATGATATAGTTGACGTAATTTTTTGTTTATCATAATCCTTTGCTAATGAGATATTACTTAAGTACTTTTTATTAGTATTAATATAATCAGCTTCTACTTCTATATTATATTTTGATCTTTTAATGTTATTTATATTTTTATTAAGATTATCATTTTTTATATCTTTCTCCTTTTCTTCATTTGTATCTACTACTTGATTATCGTATTCTAAATAAGAATTGATAATGCTACTTTGTATTATGGAATTAGATGATTTTATTAAATTTTTTTTTTTCTTTTCTTTACAGTAGTTATTCTTTTCTTTTTTGAATGATTTGACTTTCTTATGTTCCTTTTCTACAGCTTCTTTCTGTTCATTTTTATAGAGTTTTTTATTACTTTTATTTAATTGTTCTTCTATTATTAATTCTATTTTCCCCTTTCCATTATACTTGTTATTTATAGTATCCATACTTTTATCATCCTCTAAATTTCTAGTAGTAGATTCTTTTAAAATATCATGGGACAATTTATTTGTTTCATCATATATTTGTGTATCTATCATTTTATTTGTATCATTTTTATTTTGCATAGATGTAATATCATTATTCTCACAAGTTTCTATTTTTGTTTCATTTAAATTATTACTAAATATATTACCTATAGTCTTTTTATGATAATTATTTGAAATTGACTTAAAATTCATGTTATTATTTTCATTTCTATTTTTTGAATATATATTTACTTTTTCTCTAATTGGATAATCTGAATTACTAATAATTTGAATTTCTTTTCTCTTACTTTTGTTTTTTTGTGAATAATTATCTAAATCTTCTATAGTTATATAATCTGAATTACTTATATTTTGGATTTCATTATTATTTTTTTTTTTTTTTTTTTTTTTAGTATTTTTTAAAAATTCAAAATTTATATAAACAGTTTTTTTATTTTTTTTTTTATTTTCTTCAAAAATAACAGATTTTGATTTCTTAAAAATCTTATTTTCCCAAATTCCTTTTGTATTATAATTATCTGAATAAAAACATGTAGTAATTTCATATGGTAAGAAATATATATTATGAATGGAATTATTTAAAATTTGAATGGAATCAATTAAGTTTTTCAATCCGAAAATATATTCATCATCTGGTGAAGGATTATCTTGTAAATATATAGTATTTGCGAAATCAATCATTCTAATATCTAAAGAATTAGATCTAGCTTTTTTGTCGTTTAATCCTCCATCAAAAACCCACAATAAGGAGGATGACCAAAATCTATAATGTCTTAATTCCACTATGCAGTTAAAAAAACTGTGCAATTTTTCTAACAGTAGAGGTATTAATTCTTCATATAGCAAACATCCATTCCAAAACCAATTTCTGATAGCCCATGGTATTTTTTCTTTACTTAATTTTCTTCCCCAATATTTATCTTTATAAAATAAAGTATCACTCAATTTATTATAATTCTGGCATCCACATAAACGAAAACCTAAAGAATGACTAGTTGTCTTAAAACTTTTTTCTACTTGCCTTTTTTTTTTTTCTAATGAGGCACCTATTTTTCTTTGCCTTTTGCCCATTTTTATATCTAATACACATGGCCTTTTAAATCCATATACTAAATCTTCTAAAACAATATGTGGAACACATTCCTTCCTTTTTCTAACTTTCTTATATATATTATCATTTTTCTTTATGTTATCAGTATTAAGAATATTTTCATTTTTTTCATCAAATTCATTATTTTTTTCTATAATTTTATCATTTATATCACTATTTTTACCACTTTCATTTTTTTTATTTTGATCCTCATTTTTACTTTTCTCTATCCAATCATTATTTACACCTTCTTTATTCTCTAAATTTTCACTTTTATCTTCGTTCATTTCTTTCAATTCTTTTCCATCTTCCTTTATATTTAACTTTATATATTTCTTATATTTATTTTTTTTTTCTTTATTATTTTTTATATTATTAGAATATTGGCATAAATTCTTATCTTCCAAATCAGAATAAGATTCTATAACTATTTCTGTAACTCCATAAAATTTAGGAATAAATTTTTTTAAAATATGTAATGGACCTGATTCAGCAGAAGAAGATCTAAAATTTGTTAATTTTTCATAAAAAATATATTCATTTTCTATTAATGGTTTATATACTTTTGAAGAATCTTTTGGTTTAATTAATTTACAATGTCCACCAACCTGATGCCTATATTCTTCAACATTCATTTTCAAAAAAAATTTATTAAAATACAACAAAATATATCAAAAAAGTTCCTTAGAATTATATATATTATAGATCATATATATAAATATATATACATATACATATATATAAATATATATATATATATATATATATATATATTTATATATATATGTAAAAAAATATATATTTAAACATACACTTCTATTCTTGTTATATTAACAAAATCTTTCACATCGTTAATAATTTTTTAGCTTATTTTTTTTAAAAAAAAATATAATATAAAATAATAAAAAAAAGCTAATTACACATTCTAATTAATTAAAATAAGATAATTTAATTACTTTTTTTTTTTTTTTTTTTTTTTTGTTATTTTTAAAAATTAACACACCTATATATAATAATTTTTTTTCTCTATGAATAAGTTATTTTTTGTTTTACTAAATTAATATACATACCTAAAGTTCAATAGATATATATATTTATATGTATATATAATAAATTATACAAAAACATACATATAGTAATTTGAATTCGTATAAAACTCAAATCACATTTTTTATTTATTTTTAAATTCATAAATAAAATATATATATATATACAAGAAAAAGGACTAAGAAAGACATAAAAACAATCTATTTTATATATATTCTTTTAATTTTTTTTTTTCCTCTAACAATATATATAAAATGAAAAAACAAAAAACAAAAAATGAGAAACTGAAAACAAAAACCAAAAACCAAAGGAGAGAAAAAAAAAAAGAATTTTTCACAAGTTCTAAATTTTTTTTATATTGTGTAAAATAAAAGATTTAAAAAAGAAAAAAAAAATTTTTTCTTTTTTTTTGTTCTTATAATTTGTAATTTAATTTTTTTTATATCTTTAAAGCTATATTTGTTTTGTTTTGTTTTGTTTTTTTTTTTTTTTTTTTTTTTTTTTTTTAATTATCATATCAAGTAAATTATAAACTAATATGTTTATCTGTTATTAATTTATTTTCATATTATTTTTAGAAAAAATTATATAAAAAGCTTACTCAAAATTGCAAGAAGCATAAATCTTAATATGACAATTACAAAAAATAAATATATAATAAAAAAAAAAAAGTACAAAATACTATAAAATCAAAAAAATTATATAATAATAAAAAAAAAAAAAAAAACATATCTTATTTTTATTATTTACACATTCAGTTTACGTATATATATTATATTATATTATATATATATATATATATGTATAATATTTTTATAATACCTCTTATTATGTGAGTCTATAAAATTTAGAAAAAAAAAAAAATTGTTATTAAAAACAAAATTTTTATATTTTTTACTTAACTGTGCATAATAAAAAATAATAAATATAAATATAAAATAATTTGCATATATTCTATTTTTAAAATGCATACTACTATAATAGAATAAAAATAATGAAACAAAAAAATTCTAACTATATCATTTTTCCAAATTATATCTTTTACTTTTTTTTTAATTACTATAAAATTTTAAAAAAAATAAAAAAAAAAAAAATATATTATAAAAAAGAAAATAAAAAAAGAATATTTCTATTTTTTTTTTTTTTTTTTTTTTTTTTTTTTTTAAAAAAA
>NW_021628316.1:560072-563232 GCF_900005855.1 Plasmodium gallinaceum | reverse complement strand
AAAAAAAAAAAAAAAAAAAAAAAGGGGAAAGAAAAAGAAAAACAAAAAGAAAAAAGAANGCCTTTTTGCTGCTATGTCACCCTCTGTTAATACTCTTTCATATTTTAACTCATTTTTTGTTTGCAATATATTTTTATCAATCAAAGTTTTCACTATTTTTTCCTAGTTTCCTTTTTAATAAAAATGCATCATTATGCAAAAAAAAAAAAAAAAAAAAAAAAAAAAAATTAAGTGAAAAAAAATTTAAGGCTTTATGTACATACATGAAATTTTCCTATTTTTCAATTCAACTTATGATTATTCTCTTTCAGTACAAAATTTATATTTTTTTTTTTTAGTATATTAATAAGATATATCTTTAGAAATATATATAAAAAAAAAAGAAAAAAAACTAACATTTCTTGTACCATTTTCAATTATATTCTTCTTCTTTGTTCTGTCTATTCCTATTTTAAAAAAAAAAATAACATATAGAACATATTTCATTCTACTAATTAGTTAAAAACGAAAATATTTTTGTTTTACATTTATAAAGTTTTTAATATTATTGAAAATATTTTTCCTTTTTTTTTGTTTTATATAGGAATTATATCGTAAATGTATAAAAAATAATAAAAACTATAAATAAAATGAATAAAGTAAAAAGTATTAAAAAAGAAAATCCTCGTTATAGATTAATTAAATTAATTGGAAAAGGAACTTTCGGAAAAGTTTATTCAGCTGTTGATCTTTGTACACAAGAAGCAGTCGCAATAAAAAGATCTCCTAAATGGTTAAAAAATAAAAAATTAAGAAAATGTAAAATTATAAATAAATATATTGAATGAAATTTTTTATTACTATATTCTTCTTTATATAAAAAAAAAAGGAGAAATAAGGTTTCAAGAGAAGTTGATTTATTGAAAAAAATGAATTCCAGTAAAAATATAGTAAATATAAAGTCTATTTTTTATACAATTACTAAAAAGGGATTTAGAATTCAGAATATTGTATTTAAGTATATGACTCATAGTTTGGGAAAATATATTAGATTAAAAAAACAAGAAAAAAAAGAAAATAAGTAAAATTATATAAATTAAAATATTTTATAAAATAAATAAATTATTTTAAAATAAGAAAAAATGCATATAAAAATTTGTTATACTTTTGAAAAATATAAAAATTTAGGTTTCTGATAGAAAATACATTTTTTTTTTTTTTTTTGCTTTTATTTTTTAGATCTACTAGAATTTCACCATCTGATTTAAAAACTATCATATAGTAAATAATAATAAAAAAAAAAAAAAAAAAAAATTATAAAGAAAATATATATTTATATTGAATATATTTTAGTCAAATATGTTTAGGACTAAAAAATTTACATAAATATAACTTTGCACATAGAGATTTAAAACCAGATAATATTTTAGTAATTAGGAAAAAATATTAAACACATATATATATATATATATATATATATATATATTTATATATATTTTTTCATTAAAGATTGATTTAGATTCATCCACTATTCAAGTAGAAATATGTGATTTAGGTAAAAGAAAAATTTTTTTAGATTGAAATAGTCATTTACCTTTTTTTTATTTAAATATAAAGATAATTTATTTATTTTTTTTTTAATTTTTAAAGGATCAGCAAAAAAAGTTCATAATAATATTATTTCTATTCCATATATTTGTTCAAGATGGTATAGAGCACCAGAATTATTATGTGGTTCAATGTATTATACGGTTATATTAAAATATTTTTTTTTTTTTTTTTTATAAAATATTAAGTATTTCTTATATTATATTATTATTTTTTCCTTTTTTTTTTTTTTTTAGACAGAAGTAGATTTATGGTGTTAGTTATTTTTTTTTAAATTCTTTTTTACAAATTACTTTTTTTTTTATTTTTTTGCAAACAAAAATTAATTTTTTAATTATTTAGCTTTGGGATGCATAATTTTTGAATTAATAAATTTTTGTCCTTTATTTCCAGGAAAATTTAAAAAAGACCAGTCAGAGATTAAAAAAAAAATAATTATTTTATGATAGATTAAATTATTCTTTTTTTTTTTTATATGATAACATTATAATATTTTATATTTTAAAAAGATTTTCAGAAGAATGTTCACAAATAATAAATATAATTGAAGTTTTAGGATCTCCAAAAATGTAAATAAAATTAAAAGAAATTAAAAAAAAAAAAAACGAATAAAAAAAAATAATTGTAACTTATTTTGAATTGTATAAGGAGTTTCTATGAGAATATAAAAGACTACACTAGCAAAAAAAATGTAATAACCTTTAAATAAAATATATAATAGAAAAATAATATTTAGTTTTTTTTTTTTTTTTTTTTTTTTACTTAAAGAATTTGCTTATTAAAGAATTGTGTGAACTAAATATTCTCCCCTTATCATGGAACAATATACTAAAACACTCTTTAGAAGAAAAGTTAAAATTAAAAAATTTAGAAAAAACAATTGAAAAACTATATTACTTTTTTTTTTTTTCTAAAGTTCAAATAATAGATATTAATGAAAATTAATAAAGAAATTAATTACGAATTTATTATTTTTTTTTTTTTTTTTTTTAAATATTTTTTTCTACTTTGAGTGTATTTAGTTTTAACTATATGAATACTTTTTTATTTTTACATAATAAGTATTAAAATTATTACATCTTATTTCTTTAGTGAAAAAGAATTAATTAATATCATAGATGGACTTTTAAAATGGTTAACATTTATATATTTATAATTTTATTTCATTTTATATCATTATATATACACATATATTTATAAAATTTATTTTAGTTTTTATATTTTATTAAATATTTTAAATGAATTTCCTTTTTTTAAGGGCCCCAAGCGAAAGATTAAAAATTGAAGAAGTTTTAAGTAACCCATATTTTTTTTCATTAAATGATTAAAAATGTGGAGATAATAAATAAAAAAAAAAAAAAAAAGGAGAAAAAATGAAATTTTATTATTTTAGAAATAATTTTTTTTATATTTTATCAAACAACTGTGAAAATTTACACAAACTAGTTATCTTTTTATTTTTATTTTTTTTTTTTTTTAAATTTTCATAAATTTTTGTCAAGTTTAAAAAAAAAAATTCTTGTAAATAAACTTAAAATTTTTTTTTTTTTTTTTTTTTTTTTTTTTTTTTTTT
>NW_021628316.1:555324-559072 GCF_900005855.1 Plasmodium gallinaceum | reverse complement strand
ATATATATATATATGTATATATAATAAAAAAAAAAAAAAAAAAAAAATATAAAAGTATAATATATATCTTACTTGAAGTAAAGCTGCAATATCATTTGGATTATTTTTAAAAACAGATAAAAGGGAATTCTGCAAACATATTTGCGAATTTTCTATTACTTTGTCAGGTAAACAATTTGAATTTACTTTAAATCCACAAAATAATCTAAAAATACTCAAAACTTCTTGAATTATCTGTGAAAAGGAAAAATAAATAAATATATTAATATAAGAAAATAAATATATATGTAAGAACACTTCGATATATACACTAACCCTTTTATTTTTTGGATCGGAATAATCAAGAGATTTCAATGTTATACATAAGGTATCAATTATTTGCACTATTGGATATTTACTTAAAATCTGAAGAAAATAAAGAATAAAATTATTTTTTTTTTTTTTTTTTTATTTTATATAAAATTATATTAATATTATTTATAAAATTTCATATTTATGTAGCAATAATAATAAATGAAAAAAAAAAAAAAAAATTTTTTTTCTCATTTACCTCGTTTGGATTGTTCACGAACGTAGCATTATTTAACATATTGGAAAACGTTTGAGCAGAATATAAACAAATATTGAAATCATTGGTATTATTATAATTTAATGAAATAACTAAAATACTTGTTATTGCATCTGATATCTTATTTTTTACTATATCATCATTAGAGAATATTTCGCAAAATTGTTTATGATTTGATGCGATGTTTTCAAAAGATATTAAATTGTGAAAAGCAGAAGGAATATTTAAAGAGATGTTATATAAAATTAATAATAATGGGGATAATACAGAATTCTGTTCTCTCTGCATTTCGTGAGATTGCACATTAATACATTTCCACACATTTATATGAATTTGAGTAATATTATATATATAAGGATTAATAAATGTATCAATTGATTTTTCTTTATGAGTTGATATAAGATGGCATACCAATATACTTAATTCATTTAATTCATTAAATAAATATTTTAATTCCTCTTGATGAACATTAGAATTTTTTGTTATATCATCTGTTGATATTCCTGCCATTTGATAAGATGTAGGAGTATTCATAATCATATTAAGTGAAGCAGAAGTATTATTTTGAGTATTTGAATTTTTTTGTATTTTGTTCATTATCATATTATAAGATATGTTATAAAAATATGGCAATATTTTAATAGTATAATTAAGTGATAAATCTTTAAATAGATTAGAAAGAATTCTATATGTAAAAAGAACAGAATCTCGTACAATATAATTATTATAAAACAGTTCTAATGATTCACTTATTATAATACCTAATGTATTATCTAAATCATTTAATAACACATCAGTCATATTTATATTTACATTTTTACATAATGCACCAATGCATCTTATAATTACACTACAAGTAAAACTTAAACATATATTAGAATGTTGTGTTTTTGGTGAACTTAAATATAAATTTTTAATGGATGACAAATTTTCTAATAATTTATTTAATATTCCTTTAAAAAAAAGAATTCTATCTTTATAATTAGAAATTAATTCTTCACTTATTTTTTCATTTTCATTATTTATGTTATTACTTGTATTATAGGTGTTATTCATATTATTATTATTGTTGTTATTTAAAATATTAGTGAAATTATTATTCTGCTGTGGTATATCACTTTTCATCATTCTTTTTACTTTTGTAAAATCATAATGTAACAGAAGTAATCCAACAATTTCATAAATATCTATTTGATCTTCATATGTATAATTTTTTCCATAATAAATGAAACTGTAAATATCTTTTATTGTATTTTCATCTAAGGACATATTTTCTAATAGATTATTTTTTTCAAACTTTTGGTACATGCATGGAATATCTAGATACGATTCTAACAGATGTAATATATCTTTGATATAGTTAGATATAACAGATGAATTTGTCTTTAGAAATTTTTTAAAAATATGTAATGACTTTTTGACTATTTTATTTTTATTACTTCTAATACCATTAGTAATAAATACATGTAAAGAATATTCCACATAATCTGGATTTTTAATAAAAAACAAGTTTAGCCTTTGAAATATTTCCATTAAATTTATATTAATTAGATTATTGTTACAATTTAAAATTTTTCTATTTTTTAATAATTCCATTAAACAATCAAAAAGTAAGTTATTATAATCAATTGATTCATTAACATCTTTGTTTAGTTTTAAATTTTCAATAGAATTTCCTAAGTTATCCTTATTATTATTATTATTTGCATTATTACTACTTGCTTTGTACTCACTATAAATAGAAGTAGTTATATAAAAAGCATATAATTTTGATTCAATGTTATTCCACTTTAAGTTATCAAAATTTTCATTTAAATAGATGATAGCATTTTTAATAATTTCAATCGCTTTTAATTTATCAAATAATATTAAACGCTGATATAATTTTTCAATATTTTCTCTAAAATTAAAAAAAGCAATAAATCCTTCATCTTCCTCATCATAATCTTCCTGAATATATGATGGATATTCAAATTTATTAACAGTTGTGCAAACCAATGTGTTAATAAAAACATTTAATTTACTTATAGGTATTTTATATGTGTTCATTTTCATATTTTCATTGTTTCCTTTCTCATAATCAATAGAACTAATAGATGTAACATCTACAATACTCTTAAACTTTGTAAAGAATAAACTAAAAAATTTTTCCACTGTACTAGCAACATAAAAATTATCAATGGCAAATATATCTAACGCGTGTGGCAAAATTAAAAATAAAAAATTAGTAGCTTTATTGCATGCTTCATTATATTTTAATATGTTTAAATTATAATCTTTTAATTTGTTGATTTCATAAACAGATTCAACTAATTCTAAGCATATATAATTAATCAATTCTCCTTTTTTTATCATAATGTTTTTGTTAATTTCAAACGATACATCAATAATTTTTGGAGAATTTTCAATAACACATATAATATTTATATTCTCTATAAATTGAATTTTATTAAGTGGATTCATTCCTTTACGTATTAAAGCTGTTAAAAAGCAATAACTAGCTTCACTAGCGGAATTTAAAGAATTTAAACATTGATATATAAAAGTCAATATTTTATCATTAGCTACATAATTTATATCTATCCAAGATACATATTTGGATAATGTAAAAATACTTAAGGCACTGAGCTCTTCTATATTTAAATTCATAATAAAATAAAAACATTCAATTATTAATGGCAAATCATTTTCTTTAATTGCTTCTTTTAAATTAGTGATTGTTTGTATACTTTTTTTAGTATACACATTATCTATATATTCTACATCTAACATGTTCAATAATTTCATGAAAAAATTTATATAAACAGTTTTTATACTTATATCACTACTTACCATAATTAAGTTAATCAAAAACTTAAAAGCATCATTCATATTATTTGGATATAATAGCTCTATTAATGATAGATATAATTGAAGAATTTTATTAACTACACAAGAATCTTCATTTGCAGTTATGTACTTTTTTTCTAAATAAGTAAACAAAGAGTTTTTTATTAATAGCAAGTCGTCTAATTTTACATTTTGCAATTTTTCATTAATTACATGAATACAAAAAAATTTTACTTCTAATTTATCCGTTGTCAAAAATTTACTAATACAATATTTCCAGCAATCTACATTATTTTGAAAATTTTCACAATATTTTTGTGCTTCATTTTTACTGATATTTGAATTTTGGTT
>NW_021628316.1:541309-554752 GCF_900005855.1 Plasmodium gallinaceum | reverse complement strand
AATTTCAGAAAATTTCAAAAACCTTTAATTTATTATTATTATTTATAAAGACAAAGATTTCTTCTATTCATATTTATCTACATATGAATTATTTTTGTAAGTATGAATTTATTGCTAAATCTCATTGTATATATTTACCTTTTTTTCTGAATGTATAATTATTTTCGTTTTACTTATGTTTATTTAGAGAATATTAATTTTTAAATAAAAAAAAGTAATAAAATGTTAAAGAGAATCACTTAAAGTTTTATTTTAGAACTACAGAATTTACCATTTTAACTAAAAAAAAAAAAAAAAAAAAAAAAAAACTTAAAATTGAATGAATAAATTACAACTTTTTATATAAATATTTATCATTATACAAAATGATATATATTATCTAATTTTAACAATGTAGTTTTAAAATTAAGAGCAAAATTCTGTAGAAATTAAAAATACTAACAAAAGTAAATTTGTAAAAGATTTTAGTTTAGTGAAAAAAAATATTTTTAAATATTGGAAAAAAATTATTAATAAAAAAAAAAAAATTATCACATTAAATTAACTTGAAAAAAAATATACACCTAAGAAAATGTTAAAAAAAGGAAAAAATTTATTAAGAAGATGAAGTAATAAAATGTTAATAATTCATATTTTTTTTTTTTTATTTTATATTAAAATACTTTTAGTATAATTTATTTACATTATAAATGTTATTAAAATTTATGAAACTTTGAATTATTTTTACTTTATTAATTTTTCTATTTTTATTACTAGAAAAAAAAAAAATGCACATACTAATATATGTGTAGTTAAATATAAAAACATAAATCATGTAAAAAATTAATATATTACTGAAAAAAATTGTTTTAATATCCCTATGTATTCCTTTATATAAGATAATTAAAATTTTATATATTTTATTTTATTTTTTTTTTTTTTTGTTTTTTTTTCAAAGAATAAACACCTGATGAATTAGAAATTATTATTATTTGTATAATTTTTTTTTTGTTTTATGCACAAAAAGTAAATATGTTAAAATTTTAGTTTTTTATTTCTTTATTTATATGTCTTATTTATTTTTCAATATATTTTTTTTTTAATTGAATACATATATATATATATATATACGTTGAAAAATGAATATAGAAAATAGTGAATATAAAAATTTGTCTAGTTTAGAAGAAAAGTTACATAATTATTTAACAGTTATTGAAAAAATGATAAAATTAATTAACGGAAATATAGATAAATTAAATGATTATATAAATAAAAAATATAATGAAATAAAAATATTATCAAGTAAAAAACCAACAAGAATAAATTGGATGAAAACAGAAGATAAAATGCATATGTCTTTGTTTTTTGATAAAAAAAATGGTTTTGCTCCAACTAATGAAGATGCATTAAAAATACTTCAATTTCAATCAAAATTTTTAAATTATCGTAAAAAGTATGAGTATAAAAAAAATTTATGGACAAAAAAAGATATAGATATGCTATTTATAACTGTGGATAAAATTTCAAAAAAATATGCATTCCAATATTTAATAGAACCTGAATTGTCATACGAATTAAAACAACAAAAACAAAAAGAAATAGAAGAAAGTGATACTAAAAATATTCTAAGTAAGTTAAAACTATATTTTGATGAACATGTTCATAAAAAAAAGTTATTAACACAAGAAGATTATGATAAATTAAGAGAAATAGAAATAAGTGACTTGTGTGAAGAAAAATTAGGATTAAATAATTCAAATAGTATAAATTATGAAAAAGAAAAAATATTAAATGAAAGTAATAAACTTTCAAAGAAAAATATACAAATAGAAAATTTTGCTGTTTTTTCTCAAAAATTTTGGGAAGAAGTTTCGGAAAATTTAAAAAATTCTCAAACCGCAAGAGAATGTCAAAAAACATGGTTATATTATGGATGTTTTGAAGATGAAAAAAAAAAATGGACAGAAGAAGAAATAAAGCAATTATTGTTTTTAAGTAAAAAATATAAAAAAAGAGAATGGAAATGTATAGCAAGAGAATTAAACACAAATAGGAGCCCATTAAGCTGTTTTGAACAATATATTAAAATAAATAAATTATATGATACAAAAGAAAAAATAAAATTAGAAAGAATAGCTTTTAATGTTTTGGAAGACATACAATTACAAATTTTAGTATCTATTCTTGGTGATAAAAATTGGTATGATATAAAAAAACATATGGAAATTCTTAATACTAATATTAAAAGAATTGAAAAGAGAAAAAATTGTCATGTAATTGAAAATGAAAAAAAAAAAAAATGTATTAATGATGAAATATCTTATAAAAGAAGATACTTAAGATTAATCAATACAAAAAAGGAACAAAAAGAACATTTTAAGTAATCTTTTTCTTTTTTCCTTGTTTATATATAAAAAATACTTACAAACTTTATTTGAATTTATGCTTATAAATTATCAAAAAATAAATCCATTCCTTATATATATTTATATATACTTTGTTTTTTTTTTAAAATAAAAGTTATCTTAATTTTGAAATATTTATATTTAATTACTACATATTCTTATGTATATACATATTTTCTACTTAAGAAAATTTATATTATTTTAAATATAGATTCGCAAAAATTTTATTCTTAAATAAGAAAACTTTTTGGTGCTAAATAATTTTAATTATTATTTATTTTTATGATTATTCTTTTTCAAAAAAATTTTCATTTAATTGTTTTGTTTATTATTTTTTTTTTTTTATTGGATGTATTAATAATATTAGAAAATACCGAAGTTTTTTTGTAATTTATTTTAATTCTTAAAGAGTAAATATAAAACAAATAACACAATTAAAAATATAAATAAAAAAAACAAAAGCATATTTTAAAAAAATTATTAACAGTGAATTATATATTACAAAAAAAAAGAGAATTAACAAATTTTTTACACAAAAATATATATAATTATATATGTGTAAAGAGAGAATATTTCATCTTTTTTATTTCTTGTTATTTAATAATATTGAAATGCAAATTTTCAGGATATAATTAGAAAAAAAAAAAAAAAAAAAAAAAATACAAATAGTTGGATAATATATTTAAAATTTTTTAGGATATTCATTTTTCTTTTTATTCTATAATATTTTTAAACTCAATATCAATTTGATCATTTTCATCATCTAATGGCTTTTTTGCTACTGTTAAATATCCGGTATGTGTTTTATTTTCTTTTTGAAATAATCTATAATTTGGTATTAAGGAATTTATATAATAACCCTTAGTAGATGTAGATTGATTATTAACATCAGTTGTTTCATTTTCGTTTTTAATATTCTTTCTATTTTTAGGAAACATAATTTGCCATGATTTATTTATTAATTCATACGTAATAATTTCACAAAAAGAATGATATTCTAAAGAATCAATTACTTTATGAACTTGTTCAATAGAAGGCAAAAAAATAACAAAAATACCTCTCTCTTTTAAAACTTTTTTTATCTTTTCAACACATAACCAAGGATTAGGCATATCAAGAAAAACGGAATCTATATCACATATAAAATCCTCAAAATCACTATTAATAATATCTTTGTGATAAAAATTTATGTTATTTTTTACATTATCAAAATTTTCAAATTCTTTTTTTACTTCTTTATATCTTTCTTCATTATATTCAAAAGTATAAATTTTACCATGAGGTAAAACACAATTAGCTAAGGCATATGTTAAACAACCTGAACCTGTACCTGCTTCTAAAATTTTCTTATTTGGTAATGCATTACATAGTAAACAAATAAAAGATATGTCATGTTCATATAAAGTTTGAGTTGTTTTTTTTAAACTTAAAGCAATTAATTCGGGTGATCTTTTTAATACATAAATAAAATTTTTATTTAGTGTATCAAATATTTTACTTCCATACTCCTTACCTATAATATCATTATGAAGAAATGTTCCTTTTTTATTTATTGTTATCTCATCTTTTTTCAGTTTTACTAATTCTATATTATCTTCATCAAAGTATAATATTACACTATCTTCTTTTATTGTCATATTTAGAAAAAAAAAAAAAAAAAAAAAAAAAGGAAAAAAAAAGGAAAAATATCTCACCGCTTGAATTTAATCTACATTAAAAATTTAATGAATTAAAAAAGGTTATAATATTGTATATTTGTGTACTTATTTATATTATTTCGATTTTATATGTTAATTTTTTTTATTTTTTATTTGATTCTTAATTGTTTTTACCTTAATTTTTTTATATAATGAAAGTGAGCGCTTTATTATATGCTAATCTCAAAGATAATTTTTTTTTTTTTTTTTTTTACTTCATATGTATTTTTGCTCTTTTTTTTTAAATATTAAATATTTGCACTCAAAATTTTCTTAAATTATTCTAAAAAATAAATAAGTATTTTAAACAAAATATATGAATTATAAACATTCATGAGAATTTCTATATATATTTAATTAGAAACAAAAAAAAGTACTCATAAAAAATACTTTTCATAAATCCGTTAATTAAAAAGATATAAAAAAATTTAAAAAAATTTTTTTTCTTTTTAATATTTCTTTTTATTATTTACATTTAAATGTGAAATAAGAATTTATTTCCATTATTTTACCTTAATTTTTTTTTATTTTACATAAATATTTTCATAAAATGATCTTAGTTTTTTAAAAATAATTTAATTTATGACATTATTTTTCATTTAAATTATATATAAATTATTAAATAAAAAAAAAAATAACATAGAAAAAATATATATTAGTTAAAATGAAAAAAAACGTTTATTTATACATACCAAATATTATTGGTTAAATAAAAAAAAAAAATATATATATACGCATATATATATATATATAATATTATATTTATAAAATATATTTTATTGTATATATGTATACTTATATATAAATAAAAAATATTTTTTTTTTTTTAAAGGCTATATACGAGTCATTTTAGCATTATTTGGTTTTATGATATGCCGACAAAATTTACCAATATTTGCAGTATTTTATGCTACTAGTCAAATGTTGGATGGATTAGATGGATGGACAGCTAGGAAATATAATCAAAGTGTTTAAAAAAACAAAAAGAAAATATTTATATATACTGTTATTTGATATATTTTAACTATTATTTATTTTGAAAAATTAAAATAATAAAAAAAAAAAAAATATGAAATAATAAGTATTTTTATTAAAATATAGAAATAATTTTTATTATATGTCTATATATATAAATATATCTTTAAATATATAAATTATTTTATTAAAAATTTTTTTTATAGCATCTGTTTTTGGACAAATTTTAGATCAAATTACGGATAGGTATTTTTCACTTTAATTCATTATTATTTTTTTATTAATAATTTAAGGAATCTTTTTAAAAGTATACAATAAAATATATAAAAATGATAATTGCAAAATTTTTTATTTTTTCAGATTATCAACATGTTTGTTATATCTCCTTATTAGTAATGTTTATGATAAATATGTTTTAGGTAAGAAAAAACATAAAGTTTTTAATTTATGAATTTATTAGATAATAATGAATTTTTTTTTTTTTTTTTTTTTTTTTTTTTTGTATTTATTATTTACCTTTATCTTTTCCTTAAATTATCTATATATGTACTTTAAAATTTTGTATTTTACCGTAATATGTTATATATTTATTTTTATTTTTTAAGTGGTTGGACTAATTATGATTGCAGATATAGGTGGACATTACTTTCATTCAACATCGTATTAAAAAAAAAATTATAAAGAAAATATATTATATATATATATATATAGAATAATTATATTATTTTTTATTCTATGTTATCATTTTTATTTTATTTTTTTAGATGTGCTATAGCAGGAAATAGAACTCATAAAAAAATTGAAAAGGGAAATAGACTTTTGAAATTATATTATGAAAGACAGAGTATATATTAATAAAATATAATAAACATAAACAACATAAAGATAATTAAATTTATTTCTCAAAAAATTATTTATTTTTTAATAAAAATGATATATATATATTTTTTTTTTTTTTTTTCATTTTGTTATATAATGTATATTTATTATTTTTATTCATTTACTCTTGCCTTTGTTATATTATTTGAAAAATTCGTAGTTTTTTTTTTAATATACATAATTATGAATAAAAAGGAATATATATATATAATTTAATAATAAGTATCTTCCTTTTAATATAATTTAATTTTTTTTTATAAAATTAAAAAATTAAAATTTTATCTTAGGTGTCATGGTAATGTGTATAATTGCATACGAATCCTTTTTGATTTCTATATACATATTGAAGGTTGCATCAGAAAAATCCTTAATTTATATATTAAGTAAATTAAAAAAAATATATATATATATATATATATAATAAAATAATATTAAAATATTATTTTTACAATAAATTTTAAAAAATTAAAATTTTGAATATTAGAAATGTTATATTTTTTTTTTTTTTTTTTTTTTTTTTTTTTAAGGCTATTATGCCATAAAATTTTGTTTTCCTTTGGCCGCATTCAAAGTGGTATAAAAGAGTTTAATAAATAAAAAATAATATAATTATATTTTTTTGTTATTTTTTAATTTTTTGTATTATACATATATTTTTTTTTTTTTTTATTTGATACTATTTATATATTAATAGTTTACAAATGTGTCCCAAGGAATATATGGTGTTAAAAGATTAGTAGAAATGGATTGTAAAAAAAATGAAGAGAAATAAATTGTATTATTATCATATATAATTTTTTTTTTTTTTTTTTTTTAATCATTATTTTTTTATAATATTCATTTTAATATTTTTTTTTATAATTTTATCACAAAATAATACATCTTTTAATTTGACTAAATCGGAAGAATATTAATCATTGCAAACAAAAAAAAAATTTTTTGAGAAGTTAAAAAAAAAATTTTAAGTTTTTTTTTTTTTTTTTTTTTTTTTTTTTTCATATATATATATATATATATCTACACCAATTTTTTTTTTTCTTTAAACTATTGTAAATAAAAGAAAAATTATGCAAAAATATATTTGTATCAATAAAAATATAAAGATATAAATATATGTTAATTGGGTTATTTTTTTTTTTCCTTTTTCATTAAACAAGAAATTCAATACGAATAATTCCTCTTTCTTTTAATAATATATATTTATTTAATATAATCTGTTATTGTTATTAAGAAAAAAAAAAAATAATTTATTTTTCTTATATATTTTTATTGAAATTTTTGTAAATATAAAATTTGAGTTAAAAATTAGAAAAAAAAAAGAAAAATGACAGGATCCAATGAGGATAAAGGATTAATAGAATTTAAAAATTCTTATGAAATGTATAATTTAAATAGAGAAAATACATTATCAATAATAAATGAAGATGATGAATGTATACATCATTCAGTTTTAGTAAATAGGAAAAACCTCGATATATTTAATATAGATTCAGCAATGGTATAAAAATATTACAGTAACATAGTTATATATTAATTCACAAATTTAATTATAATAAGTATTATCTATTTAAATATATTTGATTTGTTAATAACCATTATTTTATTTTATTTTTTTAATATATTTTTTTTCTTTTTTTTTCTTAATAGTATCAAAAACTTGAATATAAAAGAATCTTTAATTTGAAATCAAAAATAATTAAAAATGAACCAGTTTTTGCTTCAGAACCATCAATTAGTGAAGGATCATTGGTACATTTTTTTTTTTTTAGAAATTTTATTGTACTTTTTTTTTTTTTTTTTTTATGAATCCATTTAAAAATTTTCAATTAAATGTTTTAATTTTTAGGGTGAAGATGAAGTTAAAGATAATGAAGAGAATAATATAACTCAACCACAAATACATACTATTTTATGTTTTTTTTTTCCTATAATAGGTTTAGTTAAAAAAGGAAAAAATAAATTAGAATTTAAAATTATTTTTTATTTCACATATTTTTTCATTTTTAATATTTTTTTTTAATACTTTTGTTAGGCTGCCTTTCGTATATTCTTAATTTAAAATATGATGAATCTTCTTTAAGATATATATATGCTAAAAGAGCTTTATGTTTAGGTAGTGCTTTGAGTGTTATATACTCTTTCATTATTTGCTCTCTGTTAGGACATTTTTTGTTTCAATACAACTCCGATGATTTACGTGGTTTCACTTATTAACATAACATTTACACTATTTAAAAATAACTATTTATATCATAAAAATTTTTGTATATCATAAATTATATACACATTACCATTCATTTTATTATATATAAAGATTAATTTTTTCAAGTAATTTTCTTTTGTATATATATATTTATACTTTTATTTTTTTTTTTTTTTTAAAACTAGTTTATGCTTAACTTTTCTTTTAAAAAGCAACATTTCTCTTTTTTGTTTTTATTTTAATTAAAATTGTTAAAATATGAAGGATATATATATAGAAAAAAGGAAATTTGATAGTTAATACTATCATTACTATTAAATATTAATTTATCATTTTTTTTTCTTTTAGATTTGATCAGTTAAAATTAATATTAATATTTTGTAGTTAAATTTGAAAATAATATGAAAGTAAAATAATACAATATTATTAGTTTTGTAACTGCAGATCAAAAAAAATTATAATGTTTTAAGGTTAATTTAATATTTATCATAATTTCTCTTTTTTTTTTTTTTTTTTCTTTTCTTAATTCCAACAAACAATTTTTAATATATATGTTAAAAAAAAAAAAATAAAAACTTTAATAAATTCTTCACTCCTATAAACCTAAAAAAATAGAAATATTTTGAAATTATACGCTATTTACAATTTTAGTTTTTATTGTAATTCCTAAATGAAATATTCATTTAAGTATTATAGACAAAAAAAAAAAAAAAAAAAATAAAATAAAATAACACTCCCATACCAATATATTAGTCCTCACATAATTATTTATCTCTCAATTTTTTCCTTTTTTTTATTATGTTTATTTAAAATTTTGTTTGAATTTATTTGTATTTTAACTTTCTTGTATAATTTTTTTTTTTTTTTTTTTTTTTGATACCTATATTTTACATTATATAAATTTCATACGTTAATGTATTTTTCTTTATTAAAAATTAGATTACTATTAATCTGTATATATCTGATAAAATTTAAATATAATTATATTATATTTGTATTTATTTAAATAAATATATATATATAATACATCAGTAAAAATAGGAACATACAAATTTTTAAAATTTTTTAAAATAGAATATTTAAAAATAAGAATTAAAATGAGAATTTTAAATTATTATTAAATGTTATATAAGAAATATGAGAAACAAATTTTATTTTTTAAAGAAAAATATCAAAATAAAATAAAATATTAATTCTTCAATTTATTGTTTTTTCTTCAAAGAATAGTTTTTCATAATTTTATTTTGATACATAAATTTATAATTATAAATTATTTCATATATATTTATATATATTATGGAATTACCACCTACAAGTATTTTATTTTTAAATATGTTTTTAATTCAATTTTTATTTATATCTACAAAACTTTTGCCATATAATATATATTAAAAAAAATTTTAATAAAAATAAGCTTTTTTCTTTAGATTTAAAAAATTTTTATAAAAGTCAATATGTTACAACATAAATAAATTCTAAAAAAAATAAACATAAATATATTTTATTAAATTGCATATAATTTTTTTTTACTTTTTATTTTTCTAATTATTTAATATTTACTCATTTTAATAAATCGAATTTTTTAATTTTGTATTGTCTAATTAAGCATTTTTTTTATTAATTGTTTTGTAACTTTATATATTTCTTATACTTTTATTTCTGTTATATTTAAATCCACTTTTTTATAATTTTTCTATATTTTTCATACATTTTCATTATTTTTTTTTTAATTTATCTATATTTCATTAATTGAAAAATATAAAAAATACATTATTTAAGGAAAATAAAATAATTAATATTCTTTTTCTTTTATCCATAAAACTTTAAAAAATTGTTCAATTTTTCTTTTTTATATCAACACAATATTTATATATTAAAATATTTAAAATTTTTTTTTTTTATTTTTAATTTATTTTTTGGAAAGTCAAATTTTAATCATATTTTTTATAATTTTTATAAAGTACTATTTTTCGTATATACATATATATGTATATAAATATATATTTTTTTTATTCATTTGTTTTCTTCTTTTTTTTCTCCATGTTTTATAAATTTTTTTCTTTAATATATTTGTTTACACCATTTTTGAATCTTCTTTTTTTTTTTTTTTTTTTTTTTTTTTTTTTTTTTTTACACCATTGTGAATTTTTTTTTTCTATTAATATTTTTTTTATTCTTTAGATAAATTATTTAAATTTTTTTCATTAAATAATATATTAAAAATTAAAATTAAATTATTTTTTTTTACATACATAATCATGTTTTTTGTATATGAAAAATCTATCCGTTAAATTATAAGTAAATTTTTACTTTTTTTTAACATTTTAAAAAAAATATGTTAATATAAGATATTTTTTTTCTTATTTAATGAATTGGATAAATTATGAAAAATCTTTTGAAAAAATATTTTTAAATAAAACAAAATAAAAATATATTACTAGATTTAAAATTCTGTGAGTAAATTGATTTAAATTTTATTTAAATATAAAAAAGGGAATATATAAAGTTAAAAAAAAATTAGCATTTAATATATAATGTAAGAATATAACAGTAAAAATATTTTTTAAATTTTATAATTATTATTAAAACTTATGTAATAAATAACATATTTTTAATTTAAATATATAAAAAATCAAAGATTCAAAATGAAATCATTCATAAAATATAATATATATCATTTCATATATACTTTATTATTATTTACAAAACAAAAATAAATTTTCTTGCAGGTAAAAATATGAGAGGTTCTTATATTAGAGATGGATTTAAATCTCAATATAGATATTCAAATGGTAATATAAACTACATATAAGAAAAAAAAACCAAAAAAATATAAAAATTCATATATTTTTATTTTGTTTTTCATGAATTTAATAGAAATTGTATTATTTATATTTATTTATTTAATAATTCTTTAACTAAAATTAAACTTATTTTTTTTTTTTTTAATTAGGCTCAGATAATAATAAAATACAAAACTCTTTTAATAGGAGAACATATTATTCAAAAAAAAACATAAATAAAGATAAAGGAGCAATATTTTGTCCACATTATACTTTAAGAGGTTAAGAATTTATTGTTACAAATGTTATATATATGTATATATATATATATATATATATATATATATATATATATATTTTATTTATATATTAATATCCTTTTATATGTAGAACATTCTATATCGTAATAATTTTTCTTATTTTCTTTACTTTAGGAACATGCCGTTTTATAAATGATTGCAAGTAAATTAATTTTAATGATTTTCACTTATTTATATCAATAAATTATTATCTTTTTTATATATTAATATTAAAAAAAAAAAAAAAATACACATAAATACACAAACACATATATATATATATATTTATACATACACATATATATATATATACATACACATATATACACATACATATATATATATATATATTTATTTATCTATATATGTTTAAATGAAATAAGTAAAAAATAAAATGATATAAAATTTGAGAGAAAAAAAGTAAATAAAATATAAAAAAAAAAAAACATTATAATAAAAAGAGAAAAAAAAAAAAAATAAAAATAAAAATAAAATAAAATAAAATTAAAATAAAAGTTAAATAAAAAAGAATAAAAAACATATAAGATATAGAATTGAATTAAGAATAAAAATATTATTATTAATTTAAAATATATTATGTTGTTTTTCGTTTAAAATTATAAAAAAATCTAAAATAATATATGAATCAATGCTTACATAGACATACACCTTTTTTGTTACTATTGATATATTTTTTTTTTTTTTTAATATTTGAATCATGTAATGTTATTTTAACTTTTTTTTTTTTTCATTCATTCATTCATTCATTAATTAGTGTAATATTCATCTCTATAAATATAAAGATATTTAATATGAATACAATGAGTAATTTTATGTATTTTTTTATATATGATTAATGAAAGAGTTAATTATAATAAATTATTATTATATTTTTTTTTTTTATATGTACTTAAAAGTTATAAAATAACTTTTTTAATTATTTTGTTATAACTGAGATTGATGTTTATTTTTGTATTAAAATATAATATTTATCTTTTGAAATAATATTATTATGAAATGTATTTTTTTTTTTTTTTTTTAAAGTTAATTTGCACATATTGATATATAAAAGATATTTTATTTTTTTAATAAAAATATATTATTTTTTTAAATTTGTAAAACAACAATTTTTTTTAGAAATTTACATAATTTAAAATTAGTTGACACTTTTTTTTTGCAAAGATCTTATATCGATTGTGCGATAATAGTTCACGGTCCTAATAATGAAATTTATTTATTTACTTCTGTTTCACCTTATACTATTAATGTATGGATTTTTGTACCAGGAGAAGGATCAAAAGAGATTGACATAAAACATTTAAAAAAAATAGAATTTGAATTAACAGAAGAAGAAGAATCTTACTGTTACGATAAATTAAAATATAATAAAAAAAAAAAAAAAAAAAAAAGAGTTCTAGCATTATTGTATGCTGAAGAATGTATTTTCGCTGGTTTAGATAATGGATTAATAAAGATTATGCATTTACCTTCATCAGATTCTTCTACTCTTTTTGCACATAGCGATGCTATATATAGCATTCTTTGTATTGATGGAATAATAATTTCTTCATGTGTAAATGGAGAAGTAAAATTTTGGAAATATCAAGAATCATATTTAAGTTTTGTAACAATTAAAAAAATAGAAACAAAAACAAAAATATATAAAATGATTGAAGTTATTTCTCCTAAATCTTTGAATACAAATAATAGCAATACGGAGGATTCTAAATATAATAGAACTTTATGGGTATGTGGTGATAGTATAACAATTATAAATTTATTAAATTTACAAATAGTAAATAAAGTAAAATGTAAATATGGGAATGTAGTATCTGTTATTCAATATGAC
Organism: Plasmodium gallinaceum; assembly: GCF_900005855.1. Classification (NCBI taxonomy): domain Eukaryota; phylum Apicomplexa; class Aconoidasida; order Haemosporida; family Plasmodiidae; genus Plasmodium; species Plasmodium gallinaceum. The sequence continues at coordinate 541,683 of NW_021628316.1, read as the reverse complement.
GCTAATATAATTACAGCAATGAGTGAAGGAAAAATCATTGCATATAATTTAAGTGGTGAAGACCATTTTGAAATGAATACTTTACCAATTTATTGTATGACTGGATTAACAAATAATAAAAATATGCCAATATTAATTTATGGTTCTACCAAAGCTTTGTATACTTTTTCTTTACCACAATTTAACCCATTTGGTTATTTAAGAGATAGAGAATCTATATCATTAAAATATAATTTAAATGATCCTGACTTTATTTTATCTTTATCTGGTCCATATTTCATTGTAATTTTTTCAAATGGTAATTAAAAAAAAAAAAAGAAAAAAAAAAAAAAAAAAAAAAAAAAAAAAAAAAAAAAAAAAAAAAAAAAAAAAAA
>NW_021628316.1:537090-540309 GCF_900005855.1 Plasmodium gallinaceum | reverse complement strand
TTTTTTTTTTTTTTTTTTTTTTTTTTTTAATATTCCTAATTATTAACCTTCTATTTAATAATTTATGTTACATATATTAGATGTTTTATTTTAAAATTTGGTAAAAATATAATTGTTTTTATTATATATAATATTAATGAAAATATTATTTTTAATTAAAATAAAATATACAAGATAATAAGAGATTAAAAAATATAGATATTAGTATTCTATTTATTAGATTTGTTCTGTTTCAATTTAAGAGTTACATAATTATTTTCCAATAATCCATACTATTTTTTTAATAATATCAAACTATAACAAATTATAGAATTAAATATTATTTATTACATTAATTACATAAATAATATTAAATTTTATTATATATATTATACATTTGTTATTCTTTTAAGTTAAATCTTTAAATTGTTAAAATCTTTGTATTTATCATTTATCGAAGTAGTATTAAATATGTAGGATAATTTTTTTCAGTATAGCAAATTATATAATATTAAAGATCTAACATATTTACAAATAATATTAGTAGTCATGTGTTTTATAAAAAAAAAAATTTCTGCACACAATATTTTTTGCTAATATATTTTATGTATGGAGGAGAGATGCATAAAGCTACATTAATAAAATTTTTTCATTCTTAAAATATACTTTTGTTGTGTACAAAATTTTTTTAAATAGAATAAACAGAATTAAATTCTTTAATTTTAAAAGGAAAAAACAAAAAAAAAAATTTTTTTTGAAATTCGTAAATTTTTTTTTTGTATTATTTTTTAGTAATAAGAGTATTTACTTATTTATAATTACTTTTATATCTAATAACATAAAGTTCTTAATGATACTAGAAAAAATAAACAAATAATAAATATATTTTTTTTTTGATAATATTAATAAAATTTTTTATTAGAAAGGAATTATCTTATTTTAAAACATAAAAATATTCAAAGAACAAGAAAAAAAAAAAAAAAAAAAAAAAAAAAAAACATTAAAAATTATACGAAATATATGTGTAAAAATTTATTAAATAAAAAAAAAAAAAAAAAGTAAAGAATACTTTATATATGATTACTTCTGGTTATTTATAAGATACTTTTGCATTAGTGTATAAAGTATTTACTTTTTTTTTTTTTTTTTTTTTTTTTGAAAATCATTGAATTTCTGTCAAAGTATAAATATGTGTATATGTATTTTTTTTTTTATATTTTATGTTTTTGTAATTTAATTATTTTTTATTAACAAAATTATCAAAGTAAAATAATTGGAAGAGTTAATATGACAAATTAAAAAAATTTAGAAAACAAATGAATATTACTGAAAAATAAAAATATATGTTAAAGTAAAATCATTACTTTAATGTTATAAATTTTTTTCTTTATAACTAAAATAATAATTATGGGAATATTTTATTTTAAGAAAAATTTAAATAAATTTAGATAAATTTTCTATAGATATATAAAGAGATTTTTAGAATATTTATTTTAATTGATAATATTCCTTTAAAGTTTAATTTTTTTTTATACCTTATAATACTAAAAAAAAATTATAAATATAAAATAATATTCCCATAAATTTTGCGACATTTGAATTTAAAATAAAATGCAATATTCTAATATGTTGTCTTTCTTTTATATAATTCATTTACATTTTTGTACACATTATCACTTTTTATTTCATTTTTTCTCATGTATTTTTTTTTTAAATCAATTTTCTCCCCGTTAATCATATATCTTTTAATTTGTTTCTTTTCAATACTCTTAATGATATTTTTATTTGATTTAATTTAATTTTTTTAATCTGTTATAAAGTTTTGTTATATTTTATTTTTTTTTTTTAATTTATGTGATCATCTGTTATTTCACAACACCATTTGGTAAAATTTTCAAAAAAATGAAAACCGTTATTTTTCCTTCTTATTCTTGTGGATTTTGTTCTATTTGGTAAAGTTGACTTTTCTGTTAATATATCATTTTTTACATCATAATATGATGACGTAATAAAAAAATTCATAATTAAAAATCCTTTTGAGTTACCATCATCTCCTATTATTGGTATTCTTAAAGGATATTCTTGTGATAATGATTTGACTTTTAATTGCAATCTTCCGGTAATTTCTGTTTTATAAACAGATGTTTCAATAACTTTTAAATAAATAAATTCTTCATTATTAAATGGCAGACTAATTATTTCATTTTGCAAATCACAATCAGCATAAGTATACGACTCATTTAATTTGCAATTATAAAATTTAGATTGATATTTATTAATAATATCATCATAAGAATTAAAGTAAACACTAACTGAGTATTTTATTTCATTTATATTTAAAAATGGAGCTGGAATTTCTTCTAATTTTTGTAAACATACAATTGCCTGTAATTGGTCTAAAGTATTTGTAATATTTTTGCTCAAGTTAATATTTTTAAGTTTTGAAAAATTCATTTCATTTTCATTAAATTCCTGTGTATTCTTACTAAAAAGCATAGGTGAATTATCCATATTTAATAAATTATAATTTTCATTATTAAAATTATTATTATGTATTGAGTTAAAAGGTATATTTTTTATATTATTACTTAAAACAGAATTATAATTCTCCACTATATAATTAGAATTCATATTATTCATATTATAATTTAAATAATCAAATGAATTATTTATATGATTTGGTTCTCTGTAATTATTAATCTCATTATGGATAATTTCCTCATTTACATAATTGCCATTATTTAAATTTGCATATGAGTTATTTAGTTTGTCACTTAAATTGTGAATTAACTGGGTTCTATTTATTTCATTATTCATTTCATATTTTACACCATCAGTTGGTATTATATTATTATTTACTTCATAATGATTGTAATAATTTTCTTCATTCAGATTTATTGGAGGATTTACATATTCATAATATTCTATGTCTTTTGATGATATTGGAACAACATTTAAAAAATTATTTGATTCTCTCATTAACTCATTATTTGTATTAATGTGAGAACTTCTACTCTTTAAATTTATAGAAGGAACATTTATTTCTCTTTGTTTATAATAAGAAGAATTTAATGGGTTATTAAATTTATTATTTTGATCTAACATATCAAAATTTTTTGGGTAATCATAAAAATTGTAATCAGCATATTCCCTTTGTTCTTGCAAGTTCCTAATATCATATTGATGGTTTATGTTTACATTCATCTAAATAACAAAAAAAAAAAAAAAAAAAAAAAAAAA
>NW_021628316.1:515218-536090 GCF_900005855.1 Plasmodium gallinaceum | reverse complement strand
TAAAAAAAAAAAAAAAAAAAAAAAAAAAAAAAGGTAGAAAAATTAAATTATGATCAATACTGAATAAAATATGAGTTTGAAATTATTTTAAAAAAAAAAAAAAAATTCATAGCACTATTTAAATATATTAGTTTTTTTTTTTTTTTAATATATATAATTGAAAGTAAATAATACATATATATATATATATATATATATATATATATATATATATATATATAAATTAAATTTTAGAATATTCAAGTAAACATTCAAATATATTTTAATAAAATATATTATTTTTTTTTAATTATTTTTAAAATTAATATTTATTAAAAAGTGTTACAAAGATATATAATTTGTAAAAAAAATAAAATTTCCAAACTTCAATTTCATAAGTGTAATTCAAAAAAAAAATTTTAACCATTTAATTTATTATTATTTTTTTTTTTTTTAAATTTATACTGTGTTATTAAGATTTTGTTCTGGTAATTTCATCTGTCTTTAATCAGAACTATACGAATTCCTTTGTGTAAGGAAAAAAAAAAAAAAACTATAATTTTAAATAATATTTATAATTTTGTCCTTCTTAAAAATGTAATATGATTAGAAAATACACTTTATAAGGTTGTCATAACTTCAAGTAAAAAAAAAAAAAAAGATTAAAATAAATATTAAAAAAAAATAAAGATCAAAAAAAAAAAAAAAAAAAAAAGGAAAGAAAAGAAAAGAGAAAAATGGATTAGGAAAATGATTAAAAAAATAAAAAGAAAAAACTAAAAAAAAGAAAAAAAGGATGTAAAAATCTAAACATGAATTATTAAAAAAATAATTATTTGTGTTTTATATGTGCGCATGTAAGTGTGATACAAAAGTGTATTTTTTTTTTTTTTTTTATATGTGTGCAGGTGCAATCGAAAAAAAATGAAAATTTCAAGGAATACAAAAAAAAATCATTTTAATTGTAATCTATTTAATTATTCTTTATTAGCTTCTCTTTTTTTTTCTTTTATATATATATATATATATATATTTTTTTTTTATTATATATAATAGGTTTCTCAATTCTTACAAAAATTAATATAATTATATATAATAAAATCATATTAAATATTAAAGAATAAGTATTTAGTTAAATTAATAAAATAAAGGAAAAGTTGATAGTTAGAAGTATTATTCTTTATAAAAGATTCTTTATATCTGTTAAAATTTTTTAAAACGTTTCAAAATGTTACATTTTAGGATTATAAACTTTTAATATTTTTCCCTAATAATTCCACTGTTTATTGCACACAAAAAATTCGTAGTAATTACTACCAAATTTTTTTTACTGTAAATTTATTCATTTATACTAAGATACAAATAATATTTGAAAAAAAAAATTTTTTTTTTTTTTTTCAAGTTTATAAAATAGTAAATAATCTCTATGGAAATTTATAATTTTTGATTTTTTTTTTTTTTTTTTTTAATTAACACATATGCAAAATAAATTAACAATAAGAAATGAAAAAAAAATATGTAGAAAAAATTAAATAATGTATAAAAAACTGTAAGTATATAAAAACATGTATAAGTGGATAAATGTAGAAATAAAGATGTAGAATATAAATGAAAGTTCTTTTTTTTGAAATTATGAAACAGAAAACAACAATAAAAAAAAAATATATAACATACTTATTTTGATAAGATATATAAAAACGTAAGTTGCAAAAATGTTTCAACATATAGTATGAAAACTTTTATTATATTAGTTTTTAAATGAAAAATGCAATAATAATTTTAAGTATCTAAATATTAAATAAGTTAATGTATATATGTTTTTTGTTTTTTTTTTTTTTTTTTTTTTTTGTTATAATAAAATTTTAATGTAATATTATGATGAGTTCAATCTTAATTATTGTATGCTTTTGTTAATAATTTATGCTTTAATAAGGATTAAAATGTTTTTTTTAAAGAATAGATGTTTATTTATGTTCAGTGAGTTTATTAATAAAACATACTTAAGTTGTAATATTATTAAATCGAATAAAATAAAGATTAAGTATTTTACTTCTTTAAAAAGTATTTATGATTATGATTCATCGCATGAAAATGTAGATTTTAATAATAAATTGAAGAACACAAATGAGTGTAATACTTCCTTTTTAGCTTATAATAGTAAACTTAATAATGAAAGTCTAAAAAGTACTATTTTTATCGATAATATGGAGGATTTGAAAAATTATTTTGAGAAACATTTTAATGAAATGAAAAATTATGATTATATACATTTTTTATTTAAAATATATGAAATAATATTTTATAACTTTTATAAAAATTACGAGCATTCAGAAAATTTTAAACTTAATAATCCACATTTTGTTTATTTATCTTTTATACAATATTTAGATAATTGTTTAAAAAAAAACAATAGTGTTGAATCAACTAAGATGTGCTATGAAAATAATGAAGTAATACTTCGTAAAAATTGTAATAATGAGAATATAAGTAATTATATAGAAGAGAAAGAAAGAAATAATGAAAAAAATAATATAAAAAATAACATAGATAAAAATTATTCAAGCAATTATACTATGAATAATAGACCATTATTCAATGAACCTTCAAGTAATTATAATACTTTAGAAAAAATGAATATAAAGATTACTAATGATGAAAGCAAAAATACAGAATCATTTAATAGTGATTATTACATTTATAATAATAACAAAACTAATTATATTAGAAATTCTCATTTAGAAGAAAATTCCTGTGATAAAAATAATTATATGAACAAAATAAACTTAAATACATTGATGAAAATATATTGTAATTATGTAATATATTTAGAAAATGTTAATATAAAAAAAGAAAGTTGGAATGAATATATATCTTCATTTTTAACTAAAAGACATATGGAATTTTACACAGAGTTATTGAATACAATATATAAAAAATTATTTTTCTTTTCATGTAATGACATAATTAATTTTTTATATATCTTAAAAAGAATTAATATATCATCAATGAAAGATATATATATTTTAGTAGAAAATACAATTTTACAAAACTTGAAATTCCTTGATGAAGAATACTTAATTAGGGTAGGATATATTTATTTAAATAATTCTAATAAAAAAAAAAACATAAATTATATTAATAGATATAATAGTAAAAATTTTATAGAAACATATATAAATTTTGTTCAAAGTAAAATTAAATCAATGGATAATCAAAATTTTATAAAACTGTTAGAATTTATCAGTAATAATAATTATAAGCATATTCATTTCTATAGAGAATGTAAAAATGAAGTATATAAAAGGTATAATAATTTTACTGATGAACAAATAATGAAACTATTTTACCTTTATTCTCAAAATATTAATGCATCAGATAAAATTTTGATGCATAATTTCTTAAATTCCATAGTAGATATGTTTTCAGATAATCTCATAGAACAAAAAAATATAGTTAAAATACAGATAAATAAATTAAATAAAATAGATGATGAAAATGAATCACATAAAATAAATAAATTAAATGAAAAAATTGAACCAAATAAAAATGAATTGAAAAAAGAAAGTAAAGAATTAAACATTCCCATATATGTTATATTAAATGGGATATGGGCAAATGCAAAATATTTTAAAGATTATCCCTTTTTATTAAAAAAATGTGAAATGATAATTCTGAAAAATTTTAAAAATTTTGGTAGTTCAACTATTAGCATGCTTATATGGGCATATAGTACAGTTGAAAATAAAAATAATGATTTATGTTTTAATAATAATTTATATTTAAAGTTAAAAGAAAGAGCTTTAATGCTTTACAAGTTTATGACTCCAAAACAATTATCCAATAGTTTATTAGGATTATCAACAACTCTTGGAAGAACAATTAATAATGAAGGAGATGTAAATATTGACTATCATGAAGAAATAGAAAAATATTTGTTAGAAAAAGAAAAAGGAATAATTGAAAAAGAGAAAGATATAGAAAAGGAAAATAAAAAAAATTATAAAAATTTTACTTTTTTGAACTTTTTCACATCTGAAGATCTAGCAAATATGTGTTACTCTTATTCATTAGTTAGATGTGGTAGTAAAGAACTTCATACTTTGTTACAGTCAGCCTTATTAAATAAATTGAATGATTTGTCTCCTCAAAATATTTCAAAAATTGCATATGCATATGGAAATTTATATTTCTTTTCCTCATATACACTTCTTAGTTCATTACAATATGAAATTTTACAAAGAATACATCAATTTTCTCACTATGAGATCTGTGATATTTTATGGTGTTATTGTATTAACAAATTTTTCGATGCAAATTTCTGGAAATGCATGTTACATGTAATTAATATTGAAAAAATTAATGATCCTCGTTGTTCTTTATTATATTCTTCTCTTTCTTATGTAAATTTAATTAATTCTTCTATTCTCGATTCATATAATGTATTAAGAATTTTTAACTTTTTAAGAGAGTATTATTGGGATTTTCAAATAACGGAATATCCACATAATTTTGCAAATGATGTTATAGAAACTTTAGAAAATGAAAATGATTTAATTCTATCCAAAAAAGACCAATTAAATGCTTCTTCAGAAAAAAACATGTTTCATTATATTCAAAAATTATTTGACTACGAAGGTTTTTTAATTGATATATATTTTGAATACAAAAATCAAAAATACGCTATATTTTTATATACATCTCTTAATACAACTTCAGATGGATCTCCAGTTGGAGAAAATATCTTAAAAACGAGATTTATTAAAAAAAAAAAATTTAAACCAATTCATTTACTTTTTAACATATGGAAAAATTATAATCAAAATAAAATTAATTTAATATATTCCCAATTATAAAAAAAATATACATATATATTTAAACTTTGACTCTGTTTTCACTAAAGTTATCTTACTTGTATATATATATATATATATATATATATATATATATATATATATATATATATATATATATATATATATACATATTAATAAAAAAAGTAAAATAAAATGAAACAATTAGTTTTTTTGAAAAACATAAATTTAATGTACATTTAAATGCATTACATTTTAATATATGCAATTTTTTTTTTATATTTTAAGACATATAATTTACATATTTACTCTTCAAAAAGTTTTTATTTTTTTATTTATTTTTTTTTTTTTTTGTTATTCCATTATAAATATGAATAAATATTATTTAAAAGTATTTAAAACATAATGTATTTATTAAAAATTAAAATATAGTAATTATAAATGAATTTTTTTTTTTTTTTATTCTTTTTAAATTAAATATTTTCAAATTTTGTTTTATTTTATTTAATATTTTATTTTATTTTATTTTTTTATTTTATTTTACTTTATTTTTTTATGTACAACTATAATTGTAAAACCATTTATGATTTAAAATTTCTACAATAATTGGTCTTTTATTTGGATCAATATTTAGCATTAAAGAAATTAAATTTTTCAAATCATCTGATACATCATTAGCATATTTCAAAGTGCTGCTTTCAAAATATTTTAATCCTTTTTCAAAATTTTGAAAAGGTGCAAATCCTTGAGTCATTATAAATAACAAAATGCCTAAACTCCAAATGTCTAACTTGAAAACAGAATAATTAATAGTTTGATTAAAAATAATTTCAGGAGCAATATATGCTTTTGTTCCTGCTTCTGTTTTTATATTTTGATCTACATTGACAAAATCTGATAATCCAAAATCAGCAATTTTACAAGTCATATTTTCATCTAATAAAATATTTTCTAATTTTAAATCTCTATGAACAATATGTTTTGAATGACAATAATACACTCCTTTAACAATTTGAAGAAATAAATCATGAGCCTCTTTTTCTGATAAATATCCATTATTTTTTAAAATGTAATTTTTTAAATCCCCATTAACTGCATATTCCATTATTAAACATACATAATTTTGAAAATGATTAACATCATACATCTTAATTATATTATTATGAATTAACCCTCTTAATGTTTGAATCTCAATAAAAACTCTATGAACATCTGTTACATCTAAAAAATTACTTTTTGGTATAAATTTTAAAGCAACCTTTTGTTTTGTTTGAGTATGAATACCTTGAAATACTATACCAAAACCACCTGAACCAATCCTTTTTTCAACTATATAATCATTTACAATTAAAATATTTTTCATTTTATAAAGAAAATGATATTTGTCTTTTTTTTCCTTTAAATACAGAGTATCACCATCTATAATATCTCTAATTGATTGTATTATATTACCACAACTATCCGTAACATATTCTCCATGAGCCCCATATTTTTCTCTACCTAATTGTAATATATCATAAATGTTATTATCATAACTGATGTCTATTTTTATAACATCATTATTACCATTTTTATTCAAACATAAATATACTTGCTTATATTCTCCCTTACATAAAAAATTATCTTCAATATTTTGAACACTGCCTAAATACATTTTTTTTTTTTTTTTAAATAGGAATATTTTTTATTATAAAAAAAAATTTTATTATTCTTCCCTTATCTGAAAATTTTTTTTTTCTAAATTTTCCTCTTTACACTTTTTTTTCTTTTTTTTTTTTTTTTCAAATTATTTTTATCTACAACATAAATATATTTTTAACTTTTTACCTTTATTATTATTATTATACTTATTTCCTAAAAATCTCATAGTTTTTTTAATGTGTCTATTCTTTTTAAATTATATTTATTAAACATTTAATATTTTCATTTACACATAAAAAAGTGAATCAGTTGATTTATAATTTTATTTTTTTTTTTTCATTTCTATTAAATTATATTTATTAAAAATTTTTAGTAAATTTTTTAAAAAAAATCAAGTTACAAAAATTTATTATAAAGAAGAAAAAAAAAAAAATAAGAAAGAAAAAATAAAATGTATCATTTCTTTTTATTTTAATACAAGAAGATACAAAATTATAATAATTTTTTAAATAAATAATTTATAATGCATTATTATTATTTATTTTCATATTTTTAATATTTAAAAAAAACTAAAAAATTGATTTATTACATTTATCTAAATATTATTTTTATACGAATAAAATAAAGAAAATATATTTATTTTTATTTTTTAATTTGTCTATAAGTTATAAATGACATTATTTTTTTTTTTTTTTAAAAACTGATTCATTTATTTGAATAAAGATAATATGGATAATGATAATATAACATTTTAAAAATCAAATAAAATTAGATATATCAGTCATGTAACAAAAAAATAAAAAAAATCTAAATTAAAAAAAGTAATAAAAAATATAATAATTTTGAATTTTATGGGGGTACAACACAAGAGTGAGGCATAACATAAAAATTAATTTTTAAATGCAAATAAAAAATGAAAAATTGTATTATGGAAATCAAAAAACTACTAAAACAATTAATAGTTAAAACAGATAATATAAAAAAAAATAAACTTAAAGATGTATACATATCAAATAAATAATTTTTCAATTTAGATAATTTTGACATAATAACCAAAATATGAGATAATCCTGTAAATATGAATATATAATTTTGCCATAGATTAATATCACCAGTGGTAATAAAATTTATATTATCTAATAAAAAAAAAAAAAATATATATATATATATATATATATAATATATATATAATATATTGTGTATATATATATATAATATATTGTATATATATTTTATATATAATATATTGTATATATAATATATTTTATATATAATATATTGTATATATATATAGTAAAATACAAGTTAATATATATTATAAAAAAAGTAATGAATACAACTTATTTAAAATAAAAAAAAATTACCTTTAAAAAATATCATTACAAAAATTTGAAGAAGAATTAAAATATATAGAATGGTATAATAAACTTTTACTCTTAAAGGGTATATATCTTTAGATTCAGAAGCATATGTAATAAGTGGTTCTTCATTAAATCTATTACTATGAATATCATTATCATTTAACAAATTTTCATTTTTATTTATATTTTTTATTGAACATATTGGAAATCCTATTTTTATATTTTTGCTTGGGTAAATAACACATGTAGGAATTTCTTTTTTATTCTCTTCACTTGAATTACAAAAAACATAACTCAATGCATTTTCATAATATAAAATTGGTTCATCTTTTAAATCATTTAAATTTAAAGTTCCTGCCATTTTATTATATATATTTATTTAATTTTTCTACATAATCATATAATGTATTAAAAATATATATAAAGAAATATGTGATTTTACATAGTATACTTCATTTACATAAAAAAAAAAAAAAAAAAAATTTTCTTTTTCTTTTGAAAACACTACATCTATATTTCCTATAATAAATGTTCCAGCAAATATATATTTGCTTTTTTTTTAATTGTTTTTTTTTCTTCTATAGATTTTTTAAATATATTTTTGCAATTAGCAACGGTGATAACAACAAAAAAAAAAAAAAAAAAAAAAAATTAAGTTATAACCTTTGTTTTAAAAATTTATTTTTAAACCTAAATTATATGTCAACGTGTAGTAAGCCTTTTATTTATAGAGTTATATTTAAAAAAAAAAAAAAAATAAAAATGAAAATTAATATAAAAATTAATAATTATATTTTATAACAGATTAAAATTAGCTACTTTATTGCTTAACTTTTTTTTGAAAAAAAATAAAAAATTTCATATCGCATTTTTTTTTTTAAGTATTAATAAAAGCACATTTTTTTAAGATATAATAAAAAAAAAATTATTTTAATAGTAATAGAGAATAAAAAAAAAAAAATCTCAATTGTTTCTTTTTTAAAAAATAAAAATGTTTTATCTTTATATATATAATTTAATTTTAATTTTCTTTAATTATTTTTAAATGAACTTCTATTTTTTTTACATTTTTATTTTTTTTTTTTTTTAATGTACTATTAAAAACTAAAAAACTTTTTGCAATTTTTTTTTTTACCAAATACAAAAAAAATGGTCCTTTAGGAATATTTATTATTACTCTTAAATATTTTAAGAAAATTCCTAAAATTATTCATAAAGCTTAAAGTTACTTTTAATGCATTTAACATTTTTACATACTTTATTATTTATTATTTTAATAGTAACTTTTGAATAATATATAAAATTTTGAATAATGACATATATATTCCTTTTTTTATATGTGAAAAATAAATTATTATAAAATAAATTTGAAATATTTTTAAATGAAACTATAAAAAAAAGGCTTTCAAAAATAAAAGAAAAAAAAAAACTTTAATTAAAGATTGTTTCTTATTATCAACAATAAATTTTATTATTCCATAAACTACAAAAAAATAAGAAAATATCTTTTTATGTTTTATTAGATATTATCCTTCTTAAAAACACATTACTTTTTTTAAAGCACCTAAAATTAGTAACATAACATTTCTTAATATAAAATATTTTGATAAAAATTAAAATATAGTTCTTTAAAAATAATTAAACGTATATGTTTATTTTAATTATTCTTTTTTAAATATAAAATATATTTAATATTATAATGTTATTTTGATTAAGGTTCCGTTTTTTTTTTTTATAGTATTTTACATATTTTAAGAAATATAGGTAAACAAAAAAAAAAAAAAAAAAAAAAAGTAAAAATAAAATATATAAATATCATGTAATGAATTTAAGACTAAAATAAAAATTAAGTTTTTAATATAAATCTTAATTTGTGTTTTTGACAATATTGATGAAATACATTTAAAAATATTAAATATATATCCACATAATGAAGTATAATAAAATATAAAAGCTATATATATATATATTATCTCAAATCGTTATTTTTATATGATGATATTTGTTTTTCTATATATATTATTTTACAAACAATTTTTTATTAATATAGTTAAAAAGAAAATAATGAAGATATGCTTCATTCTCAAGTACATTTAATATAAATATAAATTTATTTTGATTTAAAATATATATAAAAATATCAGATAATATTGTATTAAGTTATATATATTATAATAACATTTAATTTTACCTTCCTATTTCATATAATTAGTTTTATGAATTAATTTTAAGAAGGTAATTTATTTTATATAGGTATTAAATATCATTTATTAAACAAAATGGGCATTGATTTAAATCTTCATGAATAAAAACATCACAATCAATACAAAAAATATTTTTACATTTGGTACATTGTGATACTTTATCATCAAGTTGTTGATTACATGAAACACATAAATTATATTGTTTATTCTCATTAGTTATTTCAGTAAATAATGGTGATCCTTGAAGGTTATTAGTAATGTGAGAGAGATCATGCATAGAAATTAAATGAATACCACAAACTTTACATTTTGATGGTATTTTACATGTATAACTATTACAAAAATTACATATATAGGTATCTGTATTTAAATTATTATGACAAGAGCACATTATTTGTGTATTAATTTTTTTTTTTATTGGAAAACATATGTGAATTAATTGAGGTTCCATACCATTCATCCATAAAGGAGTTTCAGCACAATTATTTATTTCATTTATTAAAGAATTTTTATCTGTGCATATTTTATATATTCCATTTGTTTTTTCACATATGTGCTTTAAAATATGCATTTCTGGTGCTATTGAAATACAATTTACATAAATATTGCTTTTAATTAATAATTCTAATATTTTTAAAATATTTTTTTTATCACATGTTCTTATAGAACCATACATTATCAATATTTCTTTAGTCCCATATAATGGCATATCAATTAATAAATCATGAGCTATTTCTAATCCTTCTTGTAAAGATGGGGAACCTTGTAAACCTAAACTCCTTTCTTTTAATAATGAATTTAAAATGTCATCAATACTTGAAGTCAGAGGTTGAATTAACTTTGCTGAACTATTTTTTAGAGCAACTATGCCAATATGACCAACTGGGTTTTTGAAAAAAAAGTTTTTTAAAAATGTCTAAATATATATATATATATATATACCAAAAAAAAAAAAAAAAAAAAAAAAAAAAAATTATTTATATAAATTTATATACTTTAAAAATGTTTTTGTTATTTATTTTTATTACTTCCACACATTCTAAGACAACATTAATTCTATCTGGTTTAAAATCCCTTTCCTTCATACTACTAGATAAGTCAAATAATATGATTATATGCCTGTTAATATTTAAAAAAGGAAAGAATTAAAACAAATAGAATAAATACCTTAAAATAATTATATTCCATTAAACACCTGAATATTCCTTTCCTTAAGGAACATATTTGATTCTTTTTATATTTTTGTTTATTTTTATTTTCGAATTTTTCTTGACTAACATGTTGTAATACTCCATTGTTTTCAACAAGTAAGTTCCATGATCTTTCAACATCTGTAAAATACAATGTGTATATAAACAATTTTTGTAATTTAAAAAGATGTAAATATACAAGATATATAATACAATTTAAATAATAAATGCTCGTAGTTTTTGTAATAAAAAAAAAAAATTTAAAATAAAAAAACTAAGTTATGCACATACATATATTTATAATAAATTTTCATAATTATAAAACCTAAATATACAAATAAAATTATAACTGTAAATTTCAAAATTTGAATTTTATAACTCTTATTTATTCAATTAATGAACCTTGTTCCCACGTAAATTTTCCAGTTATTTCTTCAAAAACTTCATTTTCATCAAAATCTCTCACAACATCTTCAACTAAAATAGGCTATAAGAATATTAATATATATAAAAAAAAAAAAAAAAAAAAAAAATTAATAATATTATTTAATATAATGAATTCATATAAATCTTTTTACAAACTTTATTTTCAATATTTTGAGGATTTTGCATTATGAATTAAAATTCTAAGAAAATCATTTTAACTTTAATGAAAAATTTTTTATAGTTTTAATAATATTCTATTCCATAATATTAACTTTTAATATATTTTATTTTCATTAAATTTTTATTAAACCCTTTTTAAATTGATTAAAAAAAGTATATAATTAAATATAATAATATGACACTATTTAATTAAAAAATATTGATTCTTTTTATATTTCCGTAGTATAAATTTTTTTTCATATTTTTCTTTTTATATTTTCAAATAAATACATATTTAAGCTATAGTTATTATAAGCACTTTTTTTTTTTTTTTTTTTAAAAGGCTACTACATGCATATAAAATAATGTATTTCTAATAAATTTGTACAAAAAAAAAAAAAGAAAATTTCTGATAACTTATTTATTAACATGTCTGCTATCTTTTTACAATAGTTTTTTTCTTTTAAAATAAAAAAGAGAAAGTTTAAAAAAATGAAAAGGATATTTCATTTTTGCTGTTCATTAGAAATACGTATCATAATTTAAAAAAAAGCTATAATATCTATAATTTTGACATTTTCAACATTTTTTTTTTTTTTTTTTTCTTCTAAACATATTATAGATAAAGAAATAATTAGATATCAAATTTTAAAAGAAAAATGTAATAATGTAAAATTAATTTATAGTTAAAATTATTCAACTTAAACTTATTTATATTTATAGATCTATAATAGGTTTGTTAGAATTTGAAAGTTATAAGTAAAATCCTATATGAAAATAAATTTTGTTCTTTAACTGTAAGTTTAATTTTTATAACCTTATCAAATATTATTCAATAGAATGCTTCTCATTCATCTAATAATAATAAGGAAATAAATTAAAAGAAATTATCTCATAAATAGAAAATATTCATAAAAAGTTTAATAAAAGAACAAATATATAGTATGTCATATTTATGAATAATATAAGAAAATAAAAGATTTTTTTTTTTTAAAATTGTAGAACTTTAGGATATTCAATGTTTAATTATGTATAAATATTTTGTATTTATTTTTAAAAATTATAGAAGAAAAAAAGACTATTAAAAGCATATAAAAAAATACAATTCTATAATGCAGTAAATTTCCAAATGATGTACTTATTAAAATAAATTAGAAATTAATGAATTAATGAATTAATGAATAATATCTTTCTTTTTTTTTAAATAATTTATAATAGATAAAACTAAATAGGCTTATGTTTAAAAGAAAAATTAGCATAAGATATAAGAAAATTTATTGGATTAATTTTGATAATATACATTAATTAAAGCAAAATTACGTCTATTAATAAAAAGAAAAACTAAATCATATTAATAACTTTTTCTTATTGATCTAATTTTTATTTTTTATTTTATTTTTTTTTTTTATATATATATACTGAAAACCTTTTTAATAAGTAAAAATAAAAGTTGTAATTGATAAAAATAAAATATACTTACATTAATGCTATTTTTATTAGTGCCTTATTTAATTTTATAACATGCTTTATAAAGGTATTACCCCTTTTTTAGTTTAATTATCAAATTTTTTTTAAAATTTTTTTTTTTAATAAAGAATATATATATAAAAAGACAATATCCCTTTTAAATTTTTATTCTTTAAAAAGCTATAATTTTAAAAAGACATAATTTAATTGTTTTAGATTATAACAATATTTAAAAATAGTATAATTAATAATAATTTATTAGTTTTATATTATTTATTTTATTTTTTTTTTTTTTTTTTTTCCTTAAATTACATTTTTATTTTTTAAAATATATTTTAAAAAATTCTAAGATTTTAACTTTTGTTAGTCAAAATTGAAATATCTCTTCAAAAAAAAAAAAAAAATATCTATGATTAGATAAACATGGAAGAGTTATCTACAATATGTATGAATAAAAATAATAATGAAGAAAAAATAGTTTATATAAAAAGCATAGGAAATTTTTCCAAAAAAATAAAATTTGATGATGATTGCAGAATTAATGAAGTTCTAAAAAAAAATAATTTATTAAATGATAATGACACACATTTATATCAAATAAAAAATAAGCTCATTGATTTAGATAAAACATTCTCATATTATAATGTAAATGATGGAGATATTATTTACATTTTACCTTCACCTTCTCCTCTTCCTTACTTAATATATTTATTTCATCAAAAAACAGGGAGAGTTCATGTAAATTTAAAAGAAAAAAATAATTTTAAATTTAAATTATTAAATGTTTATAAACCTTTTTTATTTTTTGTTTTTGTTATAGTGTATTGAATTAAATCATGAAGATTCCGTTAATTCACTTCATAAGAAAGTTGAGAAAATATTAAAAATAAAAGAAGAAGATCAAATACTAATATACAGTGGAAAATGTTTACAAAATAAAAAGACTCTAAAAGAGGAAAAGTTAGCAAGAGAAAGTTTAGTTACAATCCTAAATAAAAAAGACATACCTGAAATAGATAATGAAAACTAAGAAAAAAAAAATTAGTATTTAAATTTATAATATAATTTTTTTTATTTAAATAAATTCCTATTTTTCTTTAAAAAAGTTTAAATA
The DNA here is from genome assembly GCF_900005855.1 of Plasmodium gallinaceum. Classification (NCBI taxonomy): domain Eukaryota; phylum Apicomplexa; class Aconoidasida; order Haemosporida; family Plasmodiidae; genus Plasmodium; species Plasmodium gallinaceum. The sequence continues at coordinate 521,738 of NW_021628316.1, read as the reverse complement.
TATACTTATAACACGTATATATATATGAACACATATACTCATATTTATTTTGCTATATTTTCTTAATTTTTTTTTTTTTTTTATCATAAAAAATATTCACTTTTCTATGTGTAGAAAAGAATAATATTAAAAATTTATTTTATTTTTATCTTCTATATTATTATATTTTATGTATATTAATCCATATAGAATATTAAAAATTTTAAAACTATTACTTTAATACTTTTTTTTTCAAATTTTTTTTTTAAATTCTTTTATGTTAAAATTATAAATCTAAAACATTTTCTTTTTCAAATTTAAATAATATATATAAGAAAATAATATAGAGATATAATCCATATTCAAAATAAAAAAAAAAAAAAAAAAGAAATTTATGCTATTTTAAAAAAAAAATTTCTTTTAATTTAGATATGTTTTTTTATTTAACCTCATAATTTTTTACACCTAGATTTTATTTGATTTTTTTTTTTTTTTTGTATTTTTGATTGATAAGAAAAAAAAAAAAATATATTTTTAAAAATCTATAGTTTCTATTAAACACTAGCACCAGAAAAAAATTTATATATTTAATAAAAAAATAAGAAATAAATAAATAAGAAAAAGAAAATAAATAAATCATAAGTAAAATATTAAAATATATATATATATGTGTTATAATATAGATGTATGTAATCATTATATTAAAAATAAAATGAAAAGTTATTTATTAGAAGAAGATAAATTGAAAGCAAGTATAAAAAAATGCTATTTTGAAAGAGATATAATTAAATCAAAAATAGTAAATTATTTAAATAGATTAACATACTTATCTTCTGGTAACTATTAATAGTATTTTAAATTATTATTTTTCTTTTCTTAAAATTCATATTTAAATAAAGATAGCAATACATTTTTATAACGAATTACACTTTAAATATATAGTTCATTAAATTTTATATTTATATATATAATTAAAATGTTTTTTTTAAAGATGAAAGAGATGATAATAAATATAAAACGAAGCAAAAAAGAATAGATTCAAGTGAATTTTTAGTAAACAAAAAAAAAAAAAAAAAAAATAAGGAAAATAAAAACAAATAGATAATAATAATTATTAAAAATTTTACTTATTTTAGTCTAACTTTAATGTTTATTCATCATTATTTTATTTTATTTTTATTATTTTTATTTTTTGTATATATAGGATAATTTGCCAGATTTTAAGATAGAAAAAAGGGTAAAAAAAAAAAAGCATAATATATATATATACATGAATATGTAGAAGAATACAAATAATAAAGCTAATAAATTACATAAATACCTTATTATTTTTAATGATTATTAGTATTTATTTTATGTTTTGTAAATATTATAGTTAATAAATTTTGTTGTACATATACATCTTTAAAATAAGTAAATGATTTTTTTTTTTTTTTTTTACAGCCAAAATTAGAGGAAGATGAATCAACATTAACCAGGAATAAAAGGTTATTACAAATAGGATTATTTGATCATTTAAAAAAAGCTAAAGATGCATTAGAACAAGAAAAGAATAATAAAACAGTAATACTACAGCATTTACAAAATAAAAGAGTTGAAGAAAAAATACTAGAAGAAAAGAAAAATTTTGAAAAAAGTGAATTAGAAGACATGGAGAAAAAGATAACTACTTATATTAAAGATTTAAAAAGAATTGAAAAAAATATAAAACATGATGAAGGAAAATTAATGAAACTAAATTTAATTAATCATTATGATAAAATGAAAAATTTTATTAGTACTAATACATATCCAACAATTTTTTGGTGCCCTTTAAAATTTAATGAGAAAACAAAAATCCTACAAAAAAATACAGAAAATTTTATTAAAAAAAAGATTAGTGCTATAAAATCAACAAATTATGAAGTAAATTTTAAGGAAGAAAATTGGTTAGAACAATTTTTAGAACTAAAAAAAAAAGTAGAAAAAAAAAATAAAACGTCTGATAATGAATTTAAAAATAATAATGAGAATGAAAAAGAAAAAAATGATATAAATGAAAATGAAAACAACAAAGAATGTAAAAATGAAAATAGTTTTACAGAAGAAGTAAAACAAAATATAGATGGTAATAGTAATAAAGAATATGAACTAAACAATGATAAAAAAGAAAAAAACAGTTTTGAGGATGAATATGTTACTAAAGTTATTGACAATGATTACTGCAACACGAACACTAAAGAAAACTCAAATGAAAAAGTAGGAAAAAATTTAAAAAAGAATTCACATGAAGAAATTAATAAAAGGGAAAAAGAAGACTCAAATGAAAATTTAAAAGAAAATCTTAAAAATACTGTAGAAGACAATTCAAATGAAGATTTGAAAGAGAATCTTAAAAATACTGTAGAAGACAATTCAAATGAAGATTTGAAAGAGAATCCTAAAAATACTGTAAAAGAAGATTCATATGAAGATGTGATAGAAAATATAGAAAAAAAAATATAATATAAAAGAAAACACAAAAATAAATATAGAGTAAAAGATAAAAAGATAAATTATGTATAAATAAAAATAATGATTAAAACTATAATGAGATTTTAGGAAGAATTTTATAAAATATTTAAGCAAATGCTAGAATGAATATTCTAATATGTATTTAAATAATTATGATAAAAGCAACATAAATGAAATGTATCGTTTAGATAAACATATATTTTTAGTAAAATTTTAAAATATACATAAGTATAACAATTAATAAAATAATGATGGTTATGTACTTTAGCAAAATATAGTAAATAAAATTTTTAAAATGCAACATTAAAAATATTATCTTATTTTTTTTTTTAAAATATAATTAAAAATTATATAAATTCCCTGATATCTTATTATTTCACTATATATATTATTTTTCTTTTTTTTTTTGTTTTTTCAATTTTATTAATATTTAGAAGATAATCTTATAAATTTATGTATGGTTTTTATCTAATTTTCTTTTCTTTTCTTTTCTTTTCTTTTCTTTTCTTTTTTTTTTTTTTTTTTTTGTATTTTTTTTTTTCAATTAAAAGGAAATGATAAAAAAGCAGACAAAAATAAAATTTTAGGAAATATATAATTAAAACATATATATATGTTCATACAAACTAATTTTTTTTAAAAACCCTAATTTATATAAAAAAAAAAAAAAAGAATAAAGAAGAATGAAAAAAATAATACGACACTAAATTTAAAATAGAAAAGTATTAATAAAATACAATAGTAATATTAATATATTAATAAATGAACGGACTAGATAAATATATATAATATAAATGAAATTCCATTAAAGCAATTTAATGTTTTTTTAAAATAATCAAATATATATTAAAATAATTAAAATATATATATTTATATATAAATTTATAATTCTTCTAATATCCACATTGTAATTTCTTCTAATGAATTTTTATTTTCCACATTTAAATTTTGTAAGAATGATTTTATACTTTCTTTTGAATACTTGACATCATTATTAAAAATTGATTTTAATTGGTCTATTAAATTAATATCTAAACAATCAGAAAAAACATTTCCATCTTTTATTAAACCATTAGTGACATTAAAAAATATTTCAACTTTTCCGAAACTGAATCGCTTACAAAGTCTATTTTGAAATTTTGGTGTTTTACCGTAACACCAATCCCAGTCTTTTAGTAGATTAAAAAATTTTAAAAATTGAGGATTTTTTGTAATGTTGGTATTTTTATCTATATAATGAATATTTAAATTATCTGAAACCATATTATTATTATTAATTAAATTACATAAGCCATCTTTATCAACTAATTCATCCTTTTCTTCATTCCTACTTTTATTATTTATTAGATTATTTTCATTAGTAAGTTGGTTCAATATATCATTTTCATTATTATTGTCCTTTTGATAAAATTTTATGAACTCTTTAATTAAAGCTACACATAAATTTTCACATGTAATATTAGAATTCACTTCTTTTAAATTTATTGTTCTAGCATTAACACTGGATACTCCATGTTTAATATATTTTATTTTATCAGGTGTTAGATATTTACTTAATACATTTTTTTCTAAATTTACCATTATAGTTCCATGATGTAAGAAAACATCTTTAATTTTTTTAAAAGCAGAACCTGAACATTTTAGATCATTTACGGTAATATCATTTCTTCCCTGTGCTTTTGCATTAATATTAAAATGATTTTTTAAAGTATTTAAAATAATAGCGAAATTATTTGATGTATTTATGGTACTATTTAAAAAAGTAAAACACAAATTCCCTAAATCATGATAAACTGCACCACCACCTGTAAATCTTCGGGCTACTAATACACCATCATCTTTTATATTATTTAAATCACATTCACTCCATATATTTTGATTTTTCCCTATTATAATAGATTTGTTATTTCTCCATAAAAATAAAACAGGTTCATTAAATTTTTCAATCGTATTTACATTTAAATACTTTAATAGATCATTATAATTGTTTAACAGAAAATTCTCTAATGATAAATTAAAATGAATATTTTGATTATTTGAAATTAAAATTATAGGACTGATATTTTTTCTTTCATTTGAATAACATCTTTTTAAATAACGAAATATTCCTTTCATTTCCAAGTTCTTTTAAAAAATCTAATAAAAAAAATATTATATTTATTATTTACTAGTAAGTACCTAAATTGTAATTTTTATAATTTTACTTTTTTTTTTTTTTTTTTTTTTTTTTTAAAATATTGTAGGATTTCTGCTATTTTCTCTTATTAAATAACAACACCAAAAATGTCATTTAAATTCTTTAAAAAATTAAAGAAGTTTTATTAAGTTCTTCATCATGTTTTAAATGAATTTAAAAAAAAAAAAAAAAATAAGATTAAAAAGATTTTTTACACATTATTTTTTATGACAAATATTTATGTATGTATGTTTATGTAAAATATATTTTTTTTTTTTTTTTATTTATGTTACTATCGTATGCATAAATACCTGATTTTTTAATAAGATACATAATTTTATATAAAAATAAAAAAAATATATTTAAAAAAAAATAATTATATTTTAAAATTTTTTTATATTATTAAAAATTACTTAAAATTATTTTTTTTTATATTTCTAATTTTTTTTTTAATATGTATTATTATATGATTAATTTTTATGTAAAATTACTTTTTTCAGAAAAAAAACCCAAATTTGTAAATTTTGAAGAAAATTTTGAATAATAAAAAGGAAATTGAGTGACATATTTTTATTAACTATATGGAATAAGATTATGTTACTTAGAGAATATTAAAACACTACTGTACATAATAGTGTTATTAATTTTAACGAAGAAAATATATATATATCTAAAATAAGTTTTAAAATTAAAAAATGAACTTTTTTAAACATAAAATTTTCATATTCTTTTTTTTGGTATTACAACTTCAAAAAATATACTGTACCCATTTTACTATAACAGCACATGAAAAAGATTGTTTTCATTTTAAGGCTGAAACAAATAACTTTATTGTTGGGTAAAGAAAAAGTAAAAAAGTTATTTTATTCTTTGTTTCATTTTTTTTTTTTTTTTTTTTTATATTTACAAGATCTTATGAAATAATTGATACAAACTCATCTTGTATAATAACTATTTTGAATAGACAAGATAAAAATAATGATTACCTATTTAAATCAAGAAACAGTCAAGATAAATTTGAGATTCAGGTAAAAAAAATAAAAAATGTATATATAATTTAATACATATATATATATATATATATATATGAACATATATATATTTTTTTTATTTTTTTATTCTTTTTTAACAAATTTTAAAATAAACGAAAAAAAAAAAAAGGCTAAAACAACTGGGATGCATTCTTTTTGTTATGAAAATAAAGGAAATTCTGACATAACAATTATGTTTACTCTAAGAGTAAAAGAAGTTCATGGTACAAATGAATCTGATTTAAGCACAGTTGATGACGTGCAAAAAATAAACGATGAAGCATATGAATTATATGAACAAGTAAGAAAAATACGTCATTTATATACTTTATAATTTAATTTTTGTATGCAAATGGTTAATTGAATCTTATATATATATATATATTCCTAAATTTTTAAATTTACAAATGTATTTAAATATGTATAATTCAATTCTTATTTCATAGTTTTTAGAAGTTTATGACGAACAAGAAAGAATGATGGAAAAAGCTGATTTATATAAACAATTTAACGAAAAAATTAATTCAAAATTAATTCTATGGTCAGAAATACAAATAATTTTACTAATTATACTAACATTAATTCATATATATTATATAAAATCCTTTTTTGAAATAAAAACAATCGTTTGAAATGTTTTCCTTTATATAAATGTGTAACTTTTAATAATAAAAATTGTAAAACTTTTTTTTTTTTTTTTAATCAAAAATATATTCATTATTTATAAGAAATTTGTTTTCGTTTTTTTTTTTTTTTTATTTTTTTTTTTTTATGAAAAAACTTTTTTAAAGCTTTTTTTTTAAATTCAATTTTTACAAAAAAAGAAAAAAAAAAAAAAAAA
>NW_021628316.1:503054-514218 GCF_900005855.1 Plasmodium gallinaceum | reverse complement strand
TTTTTTTTTAAATTCAATTTTTTCAAAAAAAAAAAAAAAAAAAAAAAAATAAAATTTATTCATAAAATTAAAAAATTATAATTGTTGATATCACTTTTTAAAAAAATTATATATCTTTTAATTTTATTAAAAAGAATTATAATTATATACTTATGAAGTGAAATATAGTTCGTTTAATATAAAAAAATATAGATTCCTTTTTTATAATTTATATATTAAAATTATTTTTTTTAAAAACATTTTTTATTTGTGAAATAGGAACATTTTACTAAAGATAGAATATTATTTAAACATTATATAAAAATAAAAATTATAGATAACTTTATATTTGAATTAAAAAAATAGAACTCTTTTTTCCTTTTTTATTTTTATAAGATATTAAAATATAACTTAAAGAATGATACTTCCAATTACTAGAGTTGTTTTTATTAAAAATAAATCAAATGATAAAGTCGTGAAAAAGATGAAATTTATGTGTAAAAGAAATTTTGGAGGGGTAAAGTTTTTAGATACTAATAGAACAGCAGAAGAAACTGTTTATTTTAAAAAAGAAGGTTATTTTTTTTTTTTTTTTTTTTGCATTACTATTGTTTCTTTTAAATATCTTATTATAAAAGTAATTTCTATTTAATATGGATATCATTATTCTTTTTTTTTTTTTTTACAGATGAAGCATTATTAAGAAATTTACTTAAAAATAATCCTAATCTTAACCCTAACTACGATTTAACTGATGTTGAAAGTGGAGCAGAGAATTTATCAAATGATTTATCACTAGTTTTTTCAAAATATGGTATAAAAGGATTAAATAATAATCTAATGAAAGACTTGATTAAAGTATTTGAGTTAAATGGATATAGAAAAATGTTAGATCAATAGAATAATTATTTGAAAAAAAAAGAAAAGTATAATATGTAATTTATTAAATTTTTAAATATTCTATATAATATTGTATAAGATAAAATTATCGTTTATTTTTTAAAAATGAAATATGCGTTTTACTTAACACCAAGAATTGTTTAAACATTGTTATTTTCATATTTTCTAAAATATTTATTTGTTATCTTTTTTTTCTAAATATATTATTTTCCTTCTTTTTTTTTTTTTTAAGTACTGAAAAATTTTAGTATAATTTATTTTTTTATTCTTATAACGCTTTATAATTATATCTTTCAATCTATAAAAAGTAAAAAATTTTATGTAATTATTATCCTTTTGAAAAAAAAATTTTTTTCCTTATTTTTTGAGTACTTTAAATAAAAAATAAATGAAAAAAAAAATTTTATGATGTGCAAAATAATTTTCATAAAATGTTCACAGAAATAGTGATGTTAAAAAAGCTATAAATCAATAGCAACCATATACATCAATTTTTTTTTTTTTTTTTTTAATCTTTTCAAATGTTAAAAAACACAGTAATTATATCTTTAAAAAGAAATACAAAATAATGAAAAAATAAAAAAAAAAAAAAGGGTTATAAGAAAGATTATTATAATTATATTCTTTTTTTTTTTTTTTTTTTTTTTTTTTTTTATGACACATCCTAGCAAAGGAAGAATGTATTTATAAGGAAAAAGGATTTAATAGATAAGTAGGTTTTTATAAAATATAATTCTTCTTCTAAAATATATTAACATGATCTTTAAATAGGAAGAGAATAACGTTTAAAAAATAATGAAAATAAGTAAATGGATAAAAATTTTATCATTTGATAAAAGAAACTTTGGAAGTTCATATTTAAATAAAAAATTGAAATTAATAAATGACCGAGCTTTAAAATATCACATAGATTACATTAGGTCATTAGATATACTAGAAGGAAAAAATAGAAGTGTAATGAAAGAAATTTTTCCGAATAAGAAAAGTGAAATAAATGACTTGTTTTTTAAAAGAGAAAGTAATGAAGACGAAAAAGATGAAGAGGATTTATTAAATATAGATTTAACAAAAAATAAGTATCATTATGAAATGAAAAATATGTTACTAAATGAATTTGGAGTTATAAAAATAATACATAATGATATAATTGAAGAGGAAAGTGATTGTATGTTAATACCAATGGTTTCTAATTTCATCCCATTAAGTGGATTTGGTGCTTATATATTACAAAAAGGGGGAAGAGAATTAGTAAAAGAAATATTTACTTCTATTAAGAATTTAATAAAAAAACGAATAGAAATACTAAATGAACATAAAGAAGAATATTTAAGTACTTCAACAACAATGAATAATGAAAAGGGATTTAAAGAATTAGTAGAAAACTCAAAAACATTACAAACAGGAGATTTAATACTAACAAAACCACATAATGTTAGTGATAAAGTTAAATTATTGGCTTTTCTAATTATGCCTTATTTTTGGCAAGGAAATTGTTATATATCGGCTAATAAGTTAAGATATTCTTTTTCAAATGCATTAAGACAATTAAATGAATTATGTGTTTCTTCTATTATTTTACCAAATATAGCATCAGGAATATATGGATACACACCAAATTCTTCTAGCAATATTCTAATTGAAGAATCCATTGAATCATTGTTGCAATTGAATAATACAGTTCCTATATATAATTTAAATTCTATTTCTTTTATCGATAAAGATTTAAATACATGTAAAATATTCAGTGAAGCACTTGAAGAAGTATCAAGAAATTATTTACCTCATAAAAAAGTAATGCCAGCACCAAAATATTGGAATACTGTAAATAGAAGACTTTTAGAAATACCATCTAATGTTGTTTATTTTTGTAGAAGACAAAATAAAATTTCTTTTAAAAAATACCATGGTATAATTAGGAGAAAATATCAAAATTATTACAGTAATATTAGACCATTTAAATGGAGAGCATCAAGAGTTGTTGAACCAAATCCATTTCTTGTTTATAAAAATTCAGGAGAACCTAGTTCATATCAATATGATTATAAACCATATTACTACAAAGGAATAACTCATACCCTTTATCCAATTAATAAAAAGGGATTAATAAATATAAGAATAGGAAACAAGGGAAAATTACAAGCACTCAAAAATATTTCTAATATATCTTTAGAAACAAAACCAAGACTTTAAAAAAAAGAGAAATATATATATATATATACTTATCATATTCTTTAATTATTAATTATTTTTAAATTTCTCATGAATATCAAATATATAACACTTTTTATATTTTATATATATTTATGAACTTTTTTATTAAAGCAAAATGTAAATCATATGGATGTATAAATTAATAAGTTTTTTTAAAAAAAATAAAAAATTATGTTTTTTACAAAAAAGAAAAGAAAAAAAAATATATATATATTTAAAAAAAAAATAAAATAATATTTTTATTTTTTCAAAATCAAATTTTATATTTGAAATATTTTTTAAGATAATTTTATAAAAAATGAAATTTTTACAAGTATATATACATATAATTTTTTTAATTATTTATTTATTTTTTATTTTTTATTTTTTTTTTTTTTTTTTTTTTTGTTATTTAAATTATAATATTTTTATAAATAAACATTTCTTTAAAAGTAATATTTTAGTTATGAATAATATCTTTATTAATATTACTTATGTTAATAATCATATTATGTATTCATTGGTCTAATGACAAATTTTACTTTTATGTGTATTAATTTCTTTAATTTTGAACATATAAGGCCAAGAATTAAACAACTCTCTTTTAATCAAATTAAATAAATTATGATATTGACGTAAGTGATACTTTTTATATCTTGTTTTGCATTTACTTATCAACCTGTTCTTAATTTTTTTGAGAAGTTTCAGACATGGATAAAGAGAATTATTACTCATATAAATGTTAGCATATTGAAAAGATTCTATAGCTGTTTCAATTAAAAATAACTTGACAAATTTAAGTTTTCTATTTTTGATTAATGACCTTTTCATATAAGAAATTAAATATAATATAAATTTTGTGTTATAATTAGAATTATAAAAAGCATTAAACATATGCTTTAAAGTTTTAATAGAACATATAAATTTTAATATGGATGTTTTTAGCAAAATAAAGTTTTTTTTATAGCAAAAATATATATTTTGCTTATTTTTATATAATGTTTTATATTTCTTTTGTTTTGATATAATGTTTCTAACTATTCTATTTTCTACTAAATTTTTCATAAATGTATTTTTATTGTTTTTATCAACAATTATATTGTTCAAATGTAAATGGTTTCTGATAGTAGCATCACTTTTATTTTTCCATGGATATGTTGTACTATGAACAGAATTATTTAATAAATCAAATGTATATGAATTATTAAGCCATTCTAAAGAAACAACAGAACCTATTCTTTGATTTTTTATCATATTTTTTAATTTTTTTAATCGTCTAATATCCTTATTAATTTTAAGTTTTTTATTATGAAGCATTTTTCTTTTAAAATTTTTTTTTTTTTTTTTTTTTAACAACTTTATTACTCTATCAATTTCAAAAGATGTTAATTTTTTTTTTTTTTTTTTAATATTTTTCATTTTCACATTTTGAATTTTATGCAGACAGTTATATGTATTTATATATTTGCTCTTTATATTGTTTAGAGTGTCTTTATTAAAATTATTCAATTTCCTATTATCGGAAATATTAACATTTTTTTTGCATAAATTATTTGATGATATGCTATATTTTAAGCTATTTAACCTATTATAGCATATATCAGTGTTATCTTTTTTTTTTAATCCTCCCATTTTCTTAGTTTTTAAAGTATTTAACTTTACTTTTTTATTTTTCTTATGCTTCCTAATAGTATTATTAATTAGTAAATTATTCTTATAAATCAATGGAAACTTAAAAATTTTTGTCTTAGATGAATTGATATTACTTCCCCATATTTTTTTTTTTAATAACAAATTTTTAAATTTTCTAATATTTTTTTTATTGAGGGTTATAAATAAAAAATCGTCTATGAATCTAATTAATAAAGAATTTAAATTTAAGTATTTTGATACCCCGTCTGTTTTTAACGAATATTTCTCGTTTTTATTATCTGCATAAAGTAACTTTTGAAACTCTTCATTTTTATCTAAATAAGCATAATACAAGGAACATAAAATATTGGATAAACTAAATCCTTGTGGTAAACCATTTATATTACTAATAATTTTTTTATCTAAAAAATTTAAGACATGTTTTTCTGATGATATTTTATTTAAACCATTATTTTTTTCTAATTTAATTAATTCTTTATGTTTTTGTTTGTATATTTCTCTTTTCATATGTTTCTCAATATGTACGTTATTTTTATTATTACTTTCGCTTATATAAGCATCATTAATAATATTACTACTAATTACTTCACAATTTTTAGTTTTACTCAAAGTATCATTATCACATTTCTTATTTATTCTGTTATTAGATTCATGAGAATCATCTTTTTCTAATTGATTTATATTGAATTTTTTTATTTTTTCTAATTTTCTTGAGTTTCGTAAACTTAAATATAAATATCTTTTTTTTTCTTCTTTAAAAATTTGAAAATAAAAAATATTTTTTTTTTTATATTTTATTTCCTTAATGCTAAAATATATGTTAAGATAATAATATCTAATAACAGTTATAATAGTCATAAATATATCTCTTTTTTCCACCAAAACACTTTTATATGAATCAGCAAATATATATAAATCATTCATTGATTTATTTTTAAATAATTGCTTTAATAAAAAATTAAGCATCAAATTTTTATTTGATTTTACAATTAAATCCCTTAGATTATTTATATAATGAATACCAAATTTTTCTACATTAACTGGATAATATGATAACAATGAATTATTTAAATGTTTATTAAATAATCGGAATGATCTTTTAAATAAATATATAAATTCAAAATTTGATATGCCTTCAAAAAATGATTTTAAAATTTTAAATAAGTAATTATGATTTATATGTTCGTAACAGTTAGAAAAATCACCTACACATATATATGCATAAATTCTTTTATTATTTTTTAATTTATTTTTTATAAATTTTTTTGTTTTTTTTTTGCGATAAAGATAATTTTTTATATAATTCAACCATTTTTGTAATTTCATTTCTATTTCATTTGTTTTTGTTATAGTATTTTTAAATAAGGAACTTTTATTATGTCTAATATTGCCTAAACATTTCAAAGAAAAATTACAAATATTATTTAAAGATACAGGATTAAAATTCTTTCTATTATATTTTTTTTTTTTTTTTTTTTTTTCTTTATCTTTTTCTAAATAATTTAAAATATTATGAAGATAAAATTCACTACTTTTTTTATTTTTTAAAATTTCTAAAATTTTATGTTTTACACTTTCAGGTATATTCAACGTTGATAAATTAATCAACGGTCTTAACCCTTTTTTTTTAGGTACCCAATTTATTCTTAATTTTTTAGAAAAAAAATTATTAATAGAATTCAATTTAAGCGAAAAGTTTCTTTTTTCTATAATACATTTCATTCTATATATATAAATTTTTTTTTTATCATTTCTATTACTTTTATCTATACCTTTTCTTTTGTTCACAATTTTCTGGTTTTTAAAATAATTTTGTTCCTCATGAGTATTAGGTATATTTTTTTTTTTTTTTAATTTTTTCCTTAGAATAATGGAACTACACAATTTCTCTTTTATTATCTTTTTTCGTAATACTTTTTTATTAACCTTTTTTTTTATTCTATTAATTAATTTAATGAATCTTTTAATATAATTTACTTTTTTATTTTTAAAAAAATATTTACTAATATAATTCAAAATATGTTGCTTTTCAGTAGCATAATTAATATAATTTATAAATTCTTTTTTTGATTTGGGTTTTAATTTGCACTTCATCCTATAAATGATATATTTTTTTTTTAATGAAAAGTATTTTTTTCTTATTTTATAATAAAATTTATTTAAATATGGTCTGACATTTTTTTTATTAAGCACTCTCATATTATATAAATTATCAATACTTTTATGTAATTTATCATTTATTTGCTTGGAATAATTGTTTAATACTTTAATTTCATTATTTTTTTTATTATTTGTTTGATTTCTTTTTACTTCATTTACTTGATTGAATATTTCACTTTTAATTTTATTGTTTCTCTTGCTGATATTATAAATTGATTTTATTTTCCTTTTTTGTATTTTTTTTTTATTATTTACTCCTTTTTTTATATTTTTGTTAATTTTCTTTCTTTGATTAACTATAACTTTTTTGCCTTTTTTTTTTTTTTTTTTTAATTCTGATGTATTTTCTTCTTTTTTTTTTATTTTCTTACTTCCAAAATTTTGGTGATATAAAGAAAAATTGGAAATTTTTGTAAAATAATTCCATAGTTTCCTATCAAAGTATATAGTTTTGTGAACCGTCTGTTCAGATTTAGTAAGAAAAAAAAATTTCCTAATTATAGGCATAATAAAATAATTAAATAGAAAATATATTAATCTATTCATTAAATGTCTTTTTTGAATTGATGTGTTAATTTTTTTAACTTTATTAAAATATTGTCTTTTTAATTTATCAAAAGGAGTAGAATTTCTATAATAATGGATTTTTCCGTTTAATTTTACATATTTTATATAATTTAAATTATTTTCGTTACCTATAGATTTAAAAACATTTTGAAACCTATTTATATTTTTTAATTCTTTTGAGTATTCATTTGTATTATGATATTTATACTTATTTATTTCTTTTTGAAAAATGTTTTTTACTTTAATATTCTTCATTACTTGATCCATTGAAAAACTCTCCTTAAAATGAAATAATAAAAACTTTTTGACATTTTTTAAGAAAACTTTGAAATTATGCTTTCTTCCTAATAGCTTGACAGGTATACATTTTTTAGTTATATAAACCATAAAATTAATAACCTTATATGTTTTGAAAGAAAAAGAAAGAAAATCATAATTTTTAAAAAAAAAATCATAAGTTTTTTGTTTAATAAACTTTCTATTTTTTCTTATATTTATAATACGATATTTCTTTATTATATTTAATTTTATTATCTTAAAAATTTTTGCAATTCTATTTATAGTATATTTTTTTGGAAAAAATTTATTGTATACTTTTTGAAACTTTGTATTTCTTACATTATTTATAAATTCTTCAAAATAGGTATACACATATTTAAGTATTTTTGTTTTTTTCAAACGCGACCATATATTTTCATGTTTATCATTTTTCTTTATTCCATGCTTTTGAATTTTATCTTTTTTTTCTATGTCTAATAAAATATTTTCTTTTTTTGATATGATGGATGAAATATCATTTTTTTTTGTAAAACATTTAATTTGTTTAGAAATTTTTTGCTTATATTCATCTATAAAATTGTTATGATAAAAATATTTTTGATCTGATTTAAAAATATAATTCAGTAAATGGTAAGTAAATAAAGATGTTTTTTCTATTTTATCAAAGATAATATGTTCATTAAATAAAAAATTTTTATATTTATTTGTAGTATTATGCTGTAATATATTGTTTCTATTTATTATTATTTTATTCCACCCCTTTTTATCATTTGTATATTTTTTATTATTATATTTTTTATCCTTGTAAAATTCTTCATTTTGTTTTTTATCACTATAAAAAAATTTTATCTGTGGTAAAATAATTTTTTTTTTTTCTTTGTCATCATATTTCTTTTTTTTTATTTTTAATTCTTTTTTTTTGATTACATTACTTTCATTATTCTTCTTCTTTAATTCATTTGCTTCTATTTGAATTTCTTGAATTTCTTTTAAAACTTCATTTTTTAATATTCGTCCACTACACTGAAGCAAATATAAAAGTTTTACATATGTATGAGAATCATTAATTTTATATTCTCTTTTTTTCTTTTTTAATAAATATTTATATTTTTTATCTATTGTTCTTTTGTGCTTTTTTTTTTTTACTTTTTTATCAGTTGCACTATAAATTATTTTTTCTTTTTTGCAATTACGAAGCATATTTGTTTCTTTAAGATTTTTTTTAATATTCCTTTTATTTAAAAGGATTTTGTAAGAGCATAAATTTGTCTTATTATCGTTTTCATATTTAATTAAACTTTCTTTTATATTACATTTGTGTTTTTTATTTTTATTTATACTTAAATCCTTTTTTACATTTATATTTATCTTTTTATCTACCTCATATTTAATTTTATCTTCTTTTATAATGCAATTTTTTTTTTTTTTTTGTTCATCTTCATTTATACCTTTTCTTGCATTTACATTTATATTTTGACCTTCTTCCTCTTTAATTATAATATCTTTTTTTATATTCCGTTCTTCTTCTTTGTTTGTTTTATCAATGCTTTCTTTTATATTTTTTTTTTGGAAAATTATTTGCAACTGTTTTGTGTCATAAAATAATTTTTTTTTCTTTGAAAAATTTTTATTTTCAATTTCTTTGCTATCTTTGTATTTTAACTCTATTTGACTGACAATTATAAAAAAAGAATTTTGAAGAGAAAATTTTTTATTAGAATTATCAAAAAGGAAATCAGATATAAAAATAAGAGTATTAGACAATAAATAATTTAAAAAATCAAAAGAAACATAGTTAAAGAAAATATCCCATAATTTTAAACCATAAAAAAAGTCACAACAATTTTTATCTTCATAAGAATATTTAGTTGAATTAAATAATAAAATAGAATTATTGAAAATTTTACTTTTTTCATCTAGGCCTTTTTCATTTAATTTTTTTTTTATTTCACTATAGCACTCCTTCCAATTAGTTATTGAATTATTTTCTTTTTCTTTAAAAAAAATATCATCAGTTAAATTATTTTCGAGTTTTCTTAATAATAAATCTTCCATCAACAACACATTTTTTAGAAAATATTGAAAGTAAAAATCATCCTGAAAAAAATCTTTATTTAAGATTATTTCATTTATAATAAATAGCTTATCTTTCTTCTTTTTAGAAATTACATGATTTTTTAGAATACTTGATAAAAATTTTTTCTGAAACTTCTCATCATATTTAAGAGAAAATTCACCAAGTGTATAAGAATTAATTTTTAGTTTATTTTTTAAATAAGATTTAAATATTTTTATTTTTTTGTCTGTACATTTAAAAACTTTTTTTAAATAGAAATTTTCTTTTGATAATTCATTAGTCATATTAGAGAAAAAACCTATATAAGTGTTATATAAATTTAATAATTTCTCATCAAACCATTTAAAACAGATTTTAAATTAATAGAAAAATACGTATAATCTAATTTTTCTACTTTAATTGGTATTTTTTTTTTTCACCGAATAATTAAAAATTCCATGCTTAAAAAATTAAAAAAATTCTTAGCTAAATAAAACATGAGCTAATTGTTGCAATAAAACTTTATGGTAATAATTATTTTTTAATAAAACCTTTGCTTTCATTTTAAAAAAAAAAAAATATTCTTCTTTTCATTATATTCAAATTTCTTTATATATTTCTCATGGTAAATTATCAAATGCACTATATTAAGTTTATAAAATAATTATTATGTATTTAAATATTTACAAAAATATATACAAATGAAATCATATTATTCATATTGTTGAGGCTCTAAGAAAAAAATTAAAAAAAAAAATATAAACTTTATTACGTCGTAGAATAATGAAAAAATAAAGAAAAAGAAAAAAATTTAATAGAGTTACTAAAATGATATATCGTGGAATTATAAAAATGAAAAAAAAAAAAAAAAAAAAATTCAAACGATTTTTAATAAATATATATTCTGGCTCAAAATTTTCATATATTTTAAAATAAGCATTCAAAGACTTACACAATTTTTAAAATAAGAAAGAAAAAAAAATATAATAAATAAGTGAATAGTTTAATTAATAGTTTATAGACCAAATTAGTAAATGAATAAATAATTTCACATATTCGTTTAAATAAAAGAACAAAATCTCATATTATAAGAATGAGAAATATATATATATATATATATATATATAAATATGTATAAAGGGAGAAAAAGAGAAAATGTAAGATCATAAATTAACAAAAAGTATTCTAAATACAATAAAAGGAGTTTTAAAAATGTGTATAATTAATAATTATAGTTTTTGATATACTATAAAAAAGTAAAATATAAAGTAGGAAATACAATGGATAATATTTTTTATTTTTTTTAAATTATACATATATATATATATATATATAATAAAATAAAATAAACAAAAAAAAAAAAAAAAAAAAAAAAAAAAT
>NW_021628316.1:491990-502054 GCF_900005855.1 Plasmodium gallinaceum | reverse complement strand
ATAAATAAAAAAAAAAAAAAAAAAAAAAAAAAAAAAAAAAAAAAAAAAAACGAGTCACTAAGAGAATATAATGAAACAAATAAAAAAAGGATAATTAATTTTTTGTATTTATTTTAATTTTTTCAATAGTTTTTTCAATATCCTCTAAAAGCATAACAACGATTTCTAATTTATTTACATTAACGCTGTTCATTGTATTATTTATATAAAAATATTTTTCGGATATTTCTTCATTGTTAGAAGATAAAGACTCATCTTTTTGTTTGTCACGTAGCAACATTGCTTTTTCTATTTTAATTTGTTCATGAAAATATTTAATTTTGTTTTGTAAAAAACAACTAGAACTTTCGTCAAATTTTAAAATAAACTTATAAAAAGGATGGAAATTTTTATTTAATAAAATCATTTTAACTATATTTAATGCTACAGTAATTGATTCAATATATAAAATTACTGATTCTTCACTTATTAATGTAAAAACAATTTTTCTTATTTGATTACCTACCTTGTTTATATCTATTTCTTCTTTATCTAAACATTCAACATTTTCTTTTTTTTCCGATTTTTGTTCAAAAGATATTTCTGTATTATTAGTATTATGGTTACTATTGTCAGTTAACTCATATTCTTTTTTTTTTAATTTTTTGATTTCAATATTTTTAATTATATGGGACATTTGTTTAAACATCTCATCTTTAAAAAAAGATGAAATAGTGCTTTTAATTTTATCAGAATTAGATTCAACCAATAATTTACTATATAAAGAGTAAAAAATATCCCAATGAAAATTTCTCATAATATTACTAATACAATAATAAACAATTTTTGTATATGTTTTTAAGTTACTATTTTCATAAAGTATTTGATAAATTTTTTTAAGGAAATCATAAGGTCTCCATCTGAATTTATAAATATTACCGCAGTATTCATTAAACCTTTTTTTAATAATTTGAGATAAGATGGAACATACACATATGAAATGATATGCTTTAATGAGTAAATTATTTTTAATATGTTCTTTTGCTTTAGAAACACATAAAATTAAATTATAACTATTTCTTATCATTAAATTGAATAAATATAATTCTGAAAATACAAGAGGAAAACAACAATTATTTACTTTTTCTATTAAAATTAAATAACAAAGTATTGATATTTCTAAAGTTGAATTTTCTAAAACACATGTTTTTGTATTAGGTATTAAAATATTTACTCTTTCTAATGTTCTTGGTAAGTTAGGATTAATTATACTAAGTCTCCAAATTAAAGATGATAAGCAATCTTTAACTAAATTTTCATTTTTATTTTTATATAAATTTTTAGTAATATTCCAATATTCTTTTAAACATTCTCTATAATTAACATTTTCATAATTTATGTATTTAAATAATTTCTCAATATTTCTATTTAATGGAAGATCTACATTATGATAATTTATTATTCTCATAATAAAAGCAACTATGGAATATAAAGCTACATCTTGTCTATCATCATCTTGAGCTTTAATTGATTCATCACATAAAATATTAACAAATTTACACATGGATATTAATATATCTAAATTATTTATATTATCATTATAATATGGTTGACCTTCTATATTATAAAATTTTTCTAAAACAAGAGGAAGAATTTGAGCTATATATTTGGCTCTTTCTATTTTAATTTGATTTGCAATATTAGCAAAATATTCCAATGATAACAACTTGTACTGATAATTTATTTCAAGTTTGTGAAATATATTAATAAATAAAACATAGCCATTTTTTGGTAAAATGTTATTACTAACTACATACATTAATTTTAAATAATTTATATTTTTTGTGCAATTTCTAATCAATTCCCATCTAATATCTTTTACTACATATTTTTTCAATCTCTCATCTTTGATATTTATTCTATATTCAGGATAATATAAACCATTGTCATCCTTTTTTTCTACTTCTTCATTATAATTTTTGTTATCAATTTTATTGACATCCTGAATATAAACCAATAAATCTGCTAAATAATAACATATATTATTCTTAATATCACTTACATTTATATTATTTAAAATATATTCTACTATATTATTAGAATTTTTAATAGGATCTTCATCAATATAATTTTTTATAATCAACAAACATTTTTGAAAACTATAATGTTCTTCATGTAATGAAACCAAAATATCTTTTATCTCATTAGGTATACTATTTTTTTCATCCATTATTTTATGAATGTATTTATGTACTTAAAATATTTAAAAAAAAAAAAAAAAAAAAAAAAAAATTATTCAAATATTATTAAAGAAAAAATAACTTTACAAAATAATTGGAAGTAAATGTTACAATTTATTAGAATGAAAAAAAAAAAAAAAAAAAAAAAAGTTAAAATAAAATATATTTATTAAAACATACTAATATTTGATAAAATTAAAATTAAAGTTTAATTAAAATAGAATGTTATAAAAACAATTGAAATTAAATTATATTAAAATATACTTAAGAAAAAAATAATAACAAACGGAGCAGTTTTTATAAAACTAAAAAATATTTGTATTCTATAGATACCGTTTATCGGTAAAAAAAAAATAATATTTTTTTTTTAAAAGAAAAAAATATAGTTTATTATTTTTTTTTTTTTTTCACTAGTTCTTTTATTTTATTAATTTTTTAAAATCTTAAATTAATCTAAAGAATTTTATTTTTACATAAAAGATGAATGCATTATTTTATTAAAAAAAAAAAAAAAAAAAAGGAAAAAAATTTTATTTTATATGTTCATATTAATATATAGTATATTTTTGATTTACATTGGAATTTTCTTGAAAATATCTTTTAAAGAATAATTTAAAAAGTCATTTTTATAAGATTTTTTCCTTTTTTTTTGTAATGAAAATATATTTTATCATCAATTAATAATGTTAAATAATAAAACATATCTTCTACTTTTTTAGAGAAAAATGTTGATCTTTATATTTTAATTTAATAAATATTTTTTTTTGTAATAATAATAATAATAAAGACAATTTAAATTATTATTTATATGAGCATTTATTATAAATATCAGAAACATGTTATTTTAATAAAAACAAAGTAATATATATAAATATATATAATAAGTTAAAAATATAGAGCAAATACACATAAATAATAAATTTAAAAATGTATATAAAAAAAAAAAAAAAAAAGAATATATAAATGTAAAATATATAACAGTATATATCGGAAGAGGTGAAATACAAAAAGAGCTCATTTCTGTTACAAATGAAAAAAATCTGAAAATAGAAAAAGTTTATTTTTTATTTATTTTAGTTTTAATTTTTAAATACTTATTCTGATCTTGATAATTGTTTGTATTATTAGTTTTATTTATTAAATATTTGTTATTAAATTCTGATGGTAAATTAGGCCTTTTGTATTTTAAGTAATTAACGGAATTTGTTTGTTTAATTTCATTGGAGGGAGTATTATTGATATTATTTTTACTAATTTCTATTTTTACATGAGATTCAATATATGTTTTAAAATGTTCTGATAGAGACTTTATATCATATATATATTTTCCATTATCTTCAGATGATTTAATGAATTTATTCCACATTCCATCATAAAATGATAAAACAACATAATTATCATATTGAAATACTTTATGTTTTAATTGAATTTCTCCCATTATAAAACCACTTGATTTATGAATTGGTGTAGAAGGTAATGGATCAATAATTACTTTATAGTCTTTTAGAAGATATGGAATTATATATAGCTGCTTAAATTCTATGTTTTTTTCATAATTTAATTTTAGATAATTAAATATTTCTTCATAAGGAACTTTTGAATTATATTGATTATTTATTAACTTTATTTTATAATGATAATAAGAAGTATTCAATAAATAATGAAAATTTTTTAAAAAATTATCTGCTTCATTTTTATTATTGTTATTATTCGATAGTTTTTTTTTTATATTATTGTTGGATTCTAGAGAATTACAAGTAAAATTATTCAAATCAACACAATTAAATAAAACACTACACTTTAGTATTTCATATAATAATTCACATTGTTTTTTATTAAAAACTTTTATATCTTCTACAATTCTTTTAATAATAAAAAACCACGAAAGAGAACAAAAATAATTTGTTAATAAAAAACTATAAGATAAATATAATAATAATTTTTTATTACATGTAAGAATAATTTTATGAACATCAATAAATTTCCATAGTTTTAAATTTTTTCTACCACTAATACCAAGAGCCAGTGAAATATCAATTAAATAATTTGCATCTATATTAACAAAATTTTCATCTATATTTTTTTCATTTATATTATATTCACAACTAAAATTATCATTTATATTCATCAATTTTTCATTTATCACATTTTCTAAGTAAGTAAACATTTGTGTTGTATGATAAGGATATATGCTTAATGATAAAATTATGTTTGATATATTCTCTTTAGTTATTTTATTTTTATTCATTTTGATTTTCTGTTCAAACACACTTATTGTTTTATTTTTTATTCCTTCATTTTTAATGTATATTAGGTATAAATTAAAAATTGATTTAAATGATGAAATGTTATTAATATAATCATCACAAAATTTTATTAATTCATTCATAAAATAACTTCTTAAATTATCATAATTAATAATTTGATCATTCTTTTCATTTTTGCTATTATCGCTGCTATTTTCATTTCTTTCTACACTTTTATTATCATTAATTTCATTTATATATATTTGTTCATCATTTTTATTATTTGTAGTAGTATCATTATTCATGTTAATAGAAGATCTTTCCTCTTCGTTAAATGGCTCAATAATGCAATTTTCATTATTATAACCATTTTTGTTAAAAAAACCATTTTGGTTAGTTGTTTTCTTAGAATTATTAAATACATTTGAATCTTGTTTTTTTATAATATCCTTCGAATTTAAAATTTTATTTATTGTTTCATTTATATTTAAAAAAATTGTTGCAAGATTATCTGGAATAAATAGTTCCTTGTCATTTTTTATCTTATACATAATTTTATTAATGAATGCTATTTCATTAATATCATCTTTATTTATTTTTATAACACATTTTGATTTACTCAAATAATTTGTCAACAGTATTAAATTGTTCTCAGTCATATTATCCATATTGTAATATAATAATTCTAATATTTGTTCATTAAGCATTTCATTAGTGTTATTTATATAAATATTTAATATGAGTAATAAGGAATCAATTGAAAATTTATTTTTATTTTTTTCTATAAAATTTGTTATATTATACTGATAAAAAAAATTCATTTTGTTATGAAAATTTTGAATATATTTAAAAATCAACATAATTTCATTATTTTCCACAACATTATCCTTATCGTTAGTTTTTAAATTATTTAATTGTTTCAAAGGGACAAAATTATTGTTTTGTTCTTTATTTGTTTTAATACTTCTATTATTTTCATCACCATTGTTGTATATATTTAAAAATATATTACCACTTTCATTATTTAAATTTAATTCTGGATTTTCGTTATTAATTTTATTTAATTCATTGTTATTATACCAGTTTTTATGTTCGTTTGATGGATTTTCATACAAATTTTCTTTATGTTCATTATCATTAATAAAATCATTATTATTTAAATTAAACAAACTGTTAAATGTAAATTTATATTCTTCGTTCGTATTTTTATTATTTTCCAAGTTGGAGTTATCTTTATTTATAGATAAAAGAAAAGAATTAAAAAAATTATTCTCTCTATAAGATTTTTTCAATTTTTCATTAATAACTAAAATAAAATAATTATCTACTTCTTTTAAATAAAAATGCTTATAAAAAGATTGAATAATATAATATATTTGAACTGTTTTCAAATTATCTAATTTATCAATGCATAAATATAATCTTTCCATTAATAATTCTATTATATTTAAACTCAATGAATAATTAAGATAATAAAAATATTTGAATAAATCATAAATATTTTCTTCATTTATAAAACAAATGTAACTTTTTAAATAATTTTCTATATGCACAAAATATTCATCAAAATAGCTTTTTAATTTCTTTAAAGAATTTTTGTTATTTAAATAATCTACTACAATTAAATCATCTATATTTATAGAACTTTTTTTTAGAAATAAATTGCATAAATCTTTTAATACATTCAATATAATAATAATAGTCAAATTATCATTTTTTAATTTGTTCAATATTTTATTTATTTTTATTTTATCGCTTTCAGATTTATTCACAACACTTAAATAATCATGTAATTTGTTTATATATAAATTTGTGTTGTTAATGTTATTATTATTGTTATTAATTTTAATATGATTTTTGTTATATATATTATTTGTATTATTATTTAACTTATTATGAAGGTTATCTCTGCTTCCCAAAGTTTCCGATGATATTTTTGTTAATTTAGAATTACTCATATTATTTGTATAATTTCTCTTAACATTGTGCTTATCAGAGTAATTGTTATTATTATTAGTTAGTTTATTATCTTTTTTATTTTTTGTATTTATGTTAATTTTTAAATTATTTTTACTAATTTTTGTGCTTGAAAGATATGTTTTATTATCATTAATTTTAGAAATATTTTTTAATTCATGATTTTCATTTTTTTCAACTTCAGGTTTCTTGAATCTTTTTACTTGATGAAAAAGGATTAACTTCCGTTCTAATTTAACAAAGAATTTTCTTGATGACATCATGTTATTTCTTCTTATTTTAGAAAAAAAAAGTAAAATATAAATAAATGAATAAAAAGGAAAAACTTCTACAATTTTTAATGAAATTAAAATGAAATAAAAAATAAAATATATTTGATTATATTGTCAAAAAAAATTCTAAATTTAAAGTATATTTACATTTTTTCTACAAAAATAATAAAACATGAAAAAAACAAAAAAAGATATATATCAAATGCATGAAAATATTGATGTGAACTATTTATTAAACATATAAAAATAACAAAAATACATATAAAATAATTCACGCAGAATAAAGAAAAATAAAATTAACAAAAATAAATTTCTAAAAATAAATGTAGAATAAAACAGGAGATTATTTCTTTAAGAACTTTTATTATAAAAGAAAAAAAATGGCTCATTAGAAAAAAAAAAAAAAAAATACATATACATATATTTTTTTTTTTAAGTAATTATTCAGATAAAAATATTACAAATAATTACAGAAATGCCAATTGTAAAATATATTTTCTTATATAAACATAATTTGATGTTTAAATAAAAAAACATGAATTACATTATTAAGAAATGCACTATTTTCTTTATTACATATATATATATAAATTTAATATTTTTATTTTAAAATATATGTAATGATATTTTTTATCATTTATAAAAAAAAAAAAAAAAAGAAACATTAAATTTATTTATTCGTTATATATTTTATATGTATTCATTTTATTTATTTTTTTTTTTTTTTTTTTTTTTTTTTTTAATGTAAAATTAATAAAAATGAGTTCAAAGATATGGAAAGTTATACTAAAAGATGATGTAAAAAAATTTGAAAATTGTATCAAATCAGAAAAAAATATTGACTTAAATAATTATAATAAAGATGGTTTAACTATATTATTATATGGTATAGAAAAAGGATGTGCAGAATGCTGTTACTATTTAATAAATCAAAAAAACGTGGATGTATTTTTAGAAGATAAAAAGGAAAATGAAAATGCTTTGATGAAATCCATGAGAATTGGTTATGAAATGATTAATGTTAGCAAATTGTTAATTGAAAAAAAAGTGATTATAAATGAAAAAAATAAAAGTGGAAAAACTAGCTTACACATAGCTAGTGAAAATAATTACTTAAAAGGTATAGAGTTGTTATTAAAAAACAATGCTGATATAAATGCAGTCGATAATCAGAATAACACACCATTAATGAGTTCTATTAAAAGAAATAACGAAGAGTCAGCCTTCTTATTAATTGATAATAATGCAGATGTAAATATAAAGGATAATGATATGAACAGTGTTTTGCACATATGTGCAAAAGAGCATTTATCTAATGTAGCTCAATATATTTTATCGACCAATAAAGTGAATATCGAAAACTGTTTGGATAAAGATAATAATTCTCCTCTACATATAGCAGCAAAAGAAAACTTAAAAAGTCTTTGTAATTTATTTTTAAGCTATAATTTTGATGGATTATTAAAAAATAACAAAAATGAAACATATAATGATATTTTAAAAAAGCATGAAATGAATGCTATCCTAAAAGAGGAAGAAAAAAAAAAAAATTATGAAGAAAAAGAAATAAGGAGGAGAAAATTATATGAAGAAACCATGTTAAAAACAGAAGTATCCAATTTTCTTATGAATTATAATTTAGAATCTTTTATACCACATTTTTACAAATATAATTATATATATGTTGATGGTGCTTTTTTAGAGATAGAAGATTCTACATTAAAAAAAATGAACTTCAATAGGGATGAAAGAAAAAAATTTTATGATGCTATTGAACAATTTTATAAAGAAAAAGAAGATCAAGAAAATGAAGCAGAATTAAGAAATCAACAATTGCTAGAAGAACAGAATAGAACAAAAAACTTAAAATATGTTTCATATGTAATTTTTTTAATATTTACTTCTATATTTATATATAGTTTATTTATATCTATAACTAACAGAGCTAAAATTTTTTTTTAAAAAATATACTTCTATAATAAAAAAAGAACTTTTATTTGAATGAACCAGTGAAAAAATAAAAAGTTATATTGAGTTATTCAGCATTCATTAACATATCTTGTTCCACTGCGTAACATATTTTTAAAAGAAGCTTATTTTTTTCTATATCATTTTTTCTTTTTTGTAATTTTTTTTATTTAAGCATTTTTTTTGTTAAAAAATCAATACAATAATATCTTATTATTTTTTTAACTTAAATTTTATTTTTTTATAAAATTAAAATTTATAAAAATTTTTCTCATGTTATATATTACCATGAAACTATTTTATGTCCATATTTAATTTCTTAAATACTTAATAAAATTTAGATTGTGAATATAATATTTTCTTTTTTTTTTTTTAATTATTAGACTTTATTTTTCATTTTATCTAATAAAATACATTTTTGTTCTCTTTTTCAAAAAACAGACAAAAAAAAAAGTATATTAGAACTATATTGTCATTTTTTCACTTTCTTTTCTTATCTCTCTAGTATAATTTATTATATGTAAATAATTATAAAAAAAAGAATGTCTAATAATGAAATTAAAAGAAAGTTAAATTTAAAGAATTATTTTTTAATATATAAAAAAATTTTTTTTTTTTTTTACGTATTCCATATACACAAATTAATTAAAACAAAAAATTATAAAAAATACAGTACTTTAAAATCTATAATTTTATTTTACTAAAGCCTTGATGATTTTTTTTAAGAACTTATAAACTTTATTATCATTAAAAATATAATAAAAAAAAAAAAAAAAGAATGTTCTCTTTTTAAATATATGTAAAACTTACATATTTTTTATTCCTTTATTTTAACGAAGGCAAAAAACATTTTTTTTAATCAATATACACATATATATAATATATAAATATGGATATATTTCCTTTTTTTTTTTTTTTTTTTTTTTTTTTTTTTTTTTTTTTGTTTATATTAAATATTTATGTAATTTTATTTGAATTAAAAATGACATAACTAAATATTTTTTATTATTACAACTTTATTATTAAAAACTTATGGTAAATATTGAAATTATGAGAATTAAGCTTTAAGTGATTAAAGCTTATATAAATTCTCTTACATTTTTTTTTTTTTTATTCATATATATTTTTTTATTTATGCTATATCATTATTATTTTTTATTATTCTTTTATAAGTATATATATATATATATATATATATATATTTTTTTTGTTATATTTTCTTTTATATTATTTTTTTTTTCTATTGTATGTATATCAAATATATTTAAAGATAAATTATAACCCTTTGTTATATCTAAAGATTTTCTAAAATATACATTTTTATTTTTTATTATATTTCATTATTATTTTCTATTTTTTTTTTTTTTTTTTTTTTTTAAAGC
>NW_021628316.1:461483-490990 GCF_900005855.1 Plasmodium gallinaceum | reverse complement strand
TTTTTTTTTTTTTTTTTTTTTTTTTTTTTTTTTTTTTTTTTTTTGTAAAGCAAATGGATATAGATGTAGATTCTATTACTAAAAATAAAAAAATGATTAGGAATTATAACATATTAGAAAAGAATTATCATTTTATGATTAAAGAATATGAAAATATATCTAATATAAAAGTAAATAATAATATTGCTAATGTTAGAATAATCAAAAACTTATTAATTTTAAATAATTCAATAGATAATGTGAAAAAGCAATGTTTACTAAATATATTTGAAAAATTGGATAGCGTTTTAATCCTAATACTAAAAAAAAATAATGCTAATTTGATATTAAAATTATTATCCATTTTTTACATAAAACTTTTTAAATATGCAAATTTTAATATTAATGATCATTACAACAGTATATTTGAAATAATCTCAAATAAAAATTTAATTGGATGCTCTGTTGAAGTAAAAGATTTACATGAAAATTTTTTTAAAAATACAATTCTTCTAGTATCATTAATTTTATATGATATATATTCAAAAATTACTTCTCATCTATCTACTATAATTGACTACTCAAGTAATAATTTTTTTTCCTTACAAGTTGCATATAATTTAAAAAATATATATTTTTATTACAATAACTATTTTTTATTTTTTATTATTTACATAATATGAAAATGTAAAATTTGTTATTCTTTTGATTTTTATATATTCATATATTATTACTTGTGTAATAATATAAACTTATTAATTGATTTTTATGTAATTTTATAATTACCCATTTTAAAATTAGAAAACATAAAAATTAAAATATATTTTTTTTTTTTTTTTTTTTATCAGAAAAAATAAAGAAATGTGAAAATTTAGAATTAAAATACTTTTATTTTATATGTCTGAATAAAATAATAAAATCTTCAAATATAATAAATTCTACAAATACTGAAAAAATATTTAAGATTTTGAAAAAAGCAGTTAATGAAAAGGAAGAAATAATAAAAAATATAACTATTAAATGTCTTACAAATTTTTTTATTTTAAAACCAGAATATTCTCTTTTAGAATATGGATTTTTCTTAAATTTTATAGATAATAACTTAAGTTTAAATAATAATTTTAGCTTAACTAATCTTAAATATGTTATTAACTTCGTAAGTGTTATATTTTGTAATTGTGCGAATGTAAAATATAGTAAAAATAATGATTATATAGATAAAAAGAATTCAAAAGAAAACATTTACTCAACCTCATCAAAATTAAAAAGAAAATCATCTTCTGAAAAAAATAAATTGGGTTATATAAAAGAAAATACAAAAATTGAAGAAGAAAAAAAAAAAAATATTTTTTCTGATTTTTTAAAAATAGCAACAGAAGAAATTGTTTCAAAGATAACCAAAATAAAATTAGAAGAAAATAATGTTGAAAATTATATTAAACTGGAAAATGTTGAAGGATTTTTATTTCTTGATGATAATGAATTTAATAAAAAAATACTAAAAAAGAAAAAAAATTTTCTATCTTTTTATAATTTTAAGTCTTTTCTAAATTATTTTAAGAATGTAATAATAAATTTATCTTCAGATATTAATCATGACTATATGAATTTAAAAAAGTTATATTTTTTGAAAAATCTAGAAAAATACAATTATTATAAAGACAAATTTTTTTTTGAAAAGGATTTTTGTGCATATTTGAGTAAAAAAAATCATAAGAAATATGAATTTTTAAAAGAACCAAAAAGTATAGAGAATTTTAATTTTTTATTAGGAGTAGATTATAAATTAATGAAAGAGAAAAAAATAAATTATGATGAAATAAGTATGTCTATAGAAGAAAAAATTTTATTTAAAATTTACAATTCTTTAATTCGTAATACCTTATTAAAAATTATTTTTTTTGAATCATTTAAAAATTTATTATTTTTTTCAAAAAAATTTACAGGGAAATCAATAATAAAAATAATAAAATTTTTTGTAAACTTTTTAGAAGTTTTATGTTCTAATTGTGCAAAAAAGAAAAATTTGAAAACTCATTTATATACTAATAATATTTCAAATAGTTTTGAAATCAAATATTGTATATTTTACTTTATAAATATTATAAAAGAATTAATTAAGAAAAAAGAAAAAGATACATATACAATAATCAAAGAGAAAAAAAATAAATCAAAAGAAAATGAAAAAAATATATTTGACGAGAGTGAAAATACTGATCATTATGAAAAAAATAGTCAATATTATGAAGAAAATGAAGAGGATAGTGTTAGTAAAAATAGGAATATTTGCAATAATAATAATCAGTATGAAATAGAAAAAAAAGACGAAATTATATTTAATGACACGGATAAATTTAAAAAAAATTATAATTCTAAAAATTTTGATTATGATAATACAAAAAAATTACAAGAAACTACTACTAATAATAAAGAAAGCAAAGAAAAAGAAGTTGAAAGATTGAACTTTGATAGAAGAGAAATAAAACAAGTGATCAAAAAAGGAAATATAAATAATCATTTATTAAATACGAGTAACAAAGAGAATCAGTTAATAAATGAAAATAATAATAGTAGTATAAACACTATTGATAAAATTATCAACGAAAATACTAAAATAGAAATAAATGAAAATAAGAATGAAATGGAAAAAACAAAGAAAAATTATGTTAAAAATTTTAAAGAAACAAAAATCAGAAAGTATTTAGAAAGGGAAATTAAAAACTATCTAACTTTAAACAATGATACTAATTTAGATATTAATGAAAAAAAAAAGAATGATATTATTTTAAAAGCACTAATAAGCTTATATAACAAAATAATAGTAAATAATAATATAAAAAAAGAAAAATATGAAAAATATGAAAAATTTTTAAAAACTATAATAAATAACATGAATGGTATGCATGTAGATATTGAATTAGTAAAGGATGTTATAAATTTATTTTTGAAAATTTTTTTAAGGTTCCCTTCATATATATATAATATAATAACATTATTAGTAAATTATATAACAATAATTAATGCCAATTTTATGACATCTTTAACTTTAAATACATTTGATGATATAGAAAAACAAGTGAGTATATTAATAATTAGTTCAGTTTCATTGAAACAAATATTATATTATTCTTCTAGTTATTATAAGATGTATCACCTAAACAATTTAATATTTTGCATTTTTGATATATGTAAATTGTTTCTCTCAAAAGTTCAAACACATCCATTAAAAACTATTAATGAGTTAAGAAGAATCATTTCCTTTTTATTAATTCATTCTATTCTTTATTCTGTTATGTATGAATTAAAAAGTAATAATATGTTTTATAGTTTAAATGATTTGGATCATCTAAAAACAACTAAAAAAAATATTGGTTCTTCTAATAATTTGAACTATTATAACTTGAAGCAATACTTTAACATCCATGAAGTATTATACAATAACCCTCTTCTTA
Source organism: Plasmodium gallinaceum (assembly GCF_900005855.1). Taxonomy (NCBI): domain Eukaryota; phylum Apicomplexa; class Aconoidasida; order Haemosporida; family Plasmodiidae; genus Plasmodium; species Plasmodium gallinaceum. The sequence continues at coordinate 487,559 of NW_021628316.1, read as the reverse complement.
AATTAATAAAAGATATACTAAAAGAAATGATAAATGAGATTGAAGAAGAAAAAATGAAAATCTTTATTCACTCATATGAAGAACAAATAAGTAAGAAAAAAATGAATTCCTGTAATTTTTTTGTTGTTGATAATTTATTTATTTTAGTTTACATATTAAAGAATGTTTATGTTATTTTATCATCAGAAATGTTGACGTTTCTTTTTTTTGATTATATTTATAAAATTGCTAATACTTTATTTAATTTTTTCTACAAATTAAATGAAATAAATTGTAAATATAATAAGGAAAATAATGAAGTAAGAAAAAATTATGTAAATGATAAAGAAAAGGAAAAAAATAATTACATAAATAGTTGTTCAAAAAAAGAAAATAAGAATTTTTACTTTTATGAGTATGGTTTTACTCAAATATGTAGGTTAATAAGCATCGATAATATATTACTAGTTTTCTTTATATATTTATTAAAAATTTTTACTAGAATTATGAACTTTATAAAATTGAAACTAAGAAAAAGAAAAAAGAACAAAGACTTTTACTTTGTTGATCATATTGATGTTACTAGTATTAACAATAATGATATTAAAAGTGATGAAAATTATAATAGTAATAATATAAATAATGATTATAAAATTTTATTAAAAAATGAAGAAAAAGATGAATTTCGTTTAATATTTGAGTCATTAATCAATGTACAGAAAAACAAGGAAACTTATTTTGATTTTTTTTTAACATTTTTAATAAATTTTACAAAAAATAAAAATAATTTTTATATTTTGGTTGTAAATTCTATAGTAAGAAGAAAAGTAATATATAAGGCAAAAGATAAATATATTGCGAATAGCAATAAAAAGAAAAAATATATATTAGAATATATAAATGAATTAGATATATTAAATATTTTAACAAATAATTATGAAAAATATCATGAATTAATTCTAATAAATTTTATATGTTTGTTTGAATTATATTTAAAAAAAAAAAAATATTATAATAAAATAATGAAAAATATAAGTGTATGTATTTTAAATTTAGATGAACAAAAAAATGAATTAATAATGTATTTATTAATACTAGAAAACTTTTTAAAGAAAAATTTTCATAAAAAAAGAAAAGAAAAATTATTTAAAAGTATACAACCTCTATTTAATTTATTAAATGATCATTTTAATTATTCTTTTTGCTTAATTCATTTTTTAATTATTAAGATACTAACTCTTTTTATAAGTAATAATGAAAATGTTAACTCATTTATATTTAGTTATGCTATGAAATTATATGAAAAATATTCAATGCAAATGAATAATGAAAGTTATTTATATGTATTGTTTTCTATTTTAATAAAAAATTTATATTCATCATACTATAAAATAAATTATAAAAATTCTTCAAAAAAAAAAATCAGAAATATAAATTTAAAGAAATCTATAAATCTGTCCTATTTAAGAAGTTTTATTAAAAATTCAACAAATTCATCTTCATTATTTAATAAATTGGATGTATGTTCTAACACTTTTTCATTTAAACAAAACAGCCTTAATTATGTTTTTTTTAATAAAGATATTTGTTCTTCAAATAATTCAGAAAATTTTAAATTACAACAAGTCTCAAATATTTCAGAAATGAAACAAGTGAAAAATAAAAAAAAGACAAGTATGAATAGTTCTAACAATAGTTACACTGAAATAAAAGAAGATAAAATTGTAAGCAAAAGCAAAATGAAATCTAAAGAAGAAAATGATAAAAATATAGAAAAAAGTAATAAAGATTATATTAAAAGTTATTCATATACAGAAACGAATATAAAAAAAAAGAATTTACATAAATTTTTTGATATTTACCTAGATATGTTAAAGGTAATTCCTCATAATAATAATACATTTATAACAGTTTTAAAAAATTTCATTTCTATAATAAAAAGAGTAAGTACTTCTATTGGCTTATTTAGAATAAAAAATTGCTTAGAAGTTATATTAGCATATTTATTAAAAAATGAAAATATTAATGTATTTAATTTTAAAATTGAAAAAGGGAAATATGTTATAAAATTGTTTAATAATTTATTATATATTTTGAAAAAGAAGAAAAAAAAAGAAAAAGAAAAAGAAAAAAAAAAGAAAAAAAAAAAGAAAAAAGTATTTAAAGAAATAGTAAATAAAATACTTTTTATATTTGAAATATTATTAAATTCCTTTGAAAAGAAAATAAATAGTAATCTATTTAAAACAATTAATCTATTATTTGATGTGATAAAAATGAATAAATTAAAAAAATATATTTATAAATTATCTGTGATAATACAAAAAAATATATTTTTTTATAAAAATATAAAAGTGTTAAAGGAATCATTAAAATGTGTATATAACCTTTTAAAAAAAAAAATTGTAATACCATTGCATGAAAATTTTGATTATTATATTTTAGTTATTCATAATTTTGTTAATACAAAAAAGTTAGATATACATTTTATAAATTTATTAAAATTAAGGATATCTGTTTATTCTTTTTTTAATGTAAATCAATGGTCTAAACTTTTTGAAAATATACTGAACATAAAAAGTGCATTCATATATGATATTATAAAAGGTAAAACGAAAGATAAATTTTCTAAATATTCTTGTAAGAATAATAATAATTATTGTGAAGATAATAACATGAAAGAAAATAATCTATTAAAAAATGATAGATCATTATATGAAAAAGATAGCACTTTTTTTTATACTTCTTTATTTAATGAAAATTTTGGTTTTAATATTCATATAAATTTAAAGGAGGAACATTTTTTAAACCCTTTCATGGAAAATTATAAATCAAAATATTTTTTTAATGTTTTTACAAAAGGAAAAAATGATTTTACTTTTTCAATAGATACGAAATATTTAGTTATGAAATTACTATTATATTTTTTGAAAAGAATTAGTTCATCATTTTTAATATTTATTCATAATGATTCTTATTACGTGAATTATTCAAAGAAACTTTTAAAAGATTCAATTTTAAAAAAAGAAGAAAAAAATAGTGAAAAACACGATTTTTTAGAGGAAAATGTGGTAAAAAAAGAAGATAATATAAAAATGAAAAAGATAAAAAAATTATCAAAATACAATAAAATGAAGGATAAAAATATGAGCTATGGTAATAATTGTTATGATATGAATGAAAACAATCAATATATTAATGGGAGTAAAAATGATTATAATAATTATACAATGAATGGTAAATATTCTGATATTAATAATGATAATTACGAAAGTAAAAACAAGATTAGTAGTTCCAATGAGGAAATGTTAAACAAATTTTATTATATTGAAAGAATGTTCAATCAGAGAAGAAATTCCAATGATAATACAATAATAGATGAAACGAATTTTAATGATATAAATTTGGAAGATATTGTTGAAAATTTTTCTTTATATGATAATTTTGAATGTTTATTAAAAGTAATTTTAAACAATATAAATTATGGCATAAAATATTATAAATTATCAAATATGGCTATAAAAGTATTGATTGTTTACTTAAGTATTTTTAAATTTTCTAAAATTATAATTGATGAATATTCTGATAATAATGAAATTAAATTACTCATGAATTATGAAATTAATATTTTTACTTCGATTAAAATGTATTATGAATCATTTAATTTTATGAATTTAAATTATGAAAACGAGGAGTATAAATATTTAGATAACTCTAATAATAGAAACAAAAGTAACAACGACCTACAATTTTCTCATTTATTTTTATATCCTCTAATGAATGTATATAATTTATTTTTATTTTTAAATGATATAAAATTATGTAATTCTCATAATAAATTTGTGGAATACTTTTTTCATTTTGCAATAAAAGATAATAATAATAACAAATCTCTTGAATTTAATAGTTTCACAAAAAAACAAATAAATAATATTAATAAAAGAGAAGAAAAGAAAGAGGTTCTTAACTCTTTTTTATTTTTTTCTGAATGTGATTCAAGCTTATTTTTTCTTTTTAAATATAAATCTTTCTGTTACTATATAATACATAATGATAATGTTCTAAATAATTTATCAATTTTTGACATTAAATCAATTGTGAAAAATGTTAATTATATTATATATGACACTATAATTTTATACATATGGAGTTTTAGAGATAATAATAGTGAAGAATTAAATAAAATTGTTCATAAGTTTTTTACATGTGTGAATGAAAAGGCAAGATGTTTATCCATTTTTTATTTTTCTGCTTTTCCTATTTTTATTAAGTTCCTAAATTATGTAAAAAATAGTGTTATTTTAAATAAGAATAATTATTTATTCTTTAAAATATTTATTTATTTTTTATGCAGTCATATAAAAGAATATAATAACATATTAAAACAAGAAACAAAAGAAGTATACTTTACATTCATTTTTAATTATTTAGTTTTAGTAGAATTAACTGAGGAATTCATAGATGATACAGAAGAAAAAGAAATAATAAAGAAAACAAATAAAATTAAAGACTATATAAATTTAGATGATCAAAATGATAGTAATAATAATAATAATAATAATACGGATAATAGTTGTATAAATAATAATAATAATGAGGATAGTAATAATAACAATAATAATAATACGAATAGTATTAATAATAATAATAATGAGGATAGTATTAATAATAATAATAATAATAATACGGATAATATTATTAATAATAATAATCATAATATGGATAATAGTAGTATTAATAATAAAAATGAGGATAGTAGTAGTATTAATAATAATAATAATGAGGATAGTAGTAGTATTAATAATAATAATATAGATAATAGTACTATTAATAATAATATAGATAATAGTACTATTAATAATAATAATACGGATAATAGTTGTATAAATAATAATAATGAGGATAGTAGTAGTATTAATAATAATAACAATAATATATATGACGAAAATAAAAAAACAGAAAGAACATTTTTAAATAAAATTTTAGAATACATTTTAAAATATTTGGTAACTTTTATAACTGAAAATAATATATTAAGTGTTTTAAACCTAATAGAAAAGTTACATAATCAAATAATCGAAATAAAAAATAAGAAAATCCATGTAAATACATTATGTAAATTATACACTTTAAATATATTTGTAATTAATAAATTTTTAAAAGAAAATAATAATTATGAAAAAGAACAAGAAATCATAAATATATGGAACTCATTTTTAAATTCTTATATTATTTTAGAAAAAATAAATGATTTAGAGTTGAAAGGAAATATAAAATTATTATTACAACATACATTTTTAAAAAAAATGAACTTATTAAAAAATGAAAAGTTATCAAGTAGTTTGTTAAAGTACTTTTTTCAGAATTCTTCTATAAATGATATAAATAACTATTTAATTAAAATGAAAAGTTATGAAGAAGAAATTATAAAAATTATAAATGAAAAGGACTTACATAAATTGAAAATATTTTACATAGAAATAATTATTTTTATTAATTTTATTAATACTTGTGATATATTAAATGAAAAAAGCAAATTGTATTATAATCAAAAAATAATACAAATATTTATAAATTTCTCAAATAAAATGAAAATATTGTACTTTTACTATAATAATAATAATAATAATAATAATAGTGACTATAGTAATAACACAAAAAAGCAAATAATTATTTCTTCTATAAATATTATTCAAAATATATTTACTATAATTAAAAATAAAGAAGAATCACTTGTCTTTTATTTTATTTATAATTTAATTAAAAATAACATTTTGCCTGTAATAATAACAAATTCTTCTATAGAAAATGTAGATTATAATGAGTTAATACCTTTTAATTCTTATATGGAAGAAATAATTTGTTATTCTCTAAAAATATTAAATGTATTTTTTGAAGTATTTATTAGTAATACTATATTAATAAAAAAAATATTAATACCTTTTATAAATTTTATATACAGAATTGTAACTTTGTGTGAAAAAAAAAAAATAATGATAACAAAAAGTTTCTTAATTTATCAAGTAGATCAAACAAAAACAATTAGTTCTTTTAATTTCCAAAACGAAGATATATATTTACATAATAACTTCATTAATACTAATTCAGTTAATATTAATTGTATGACTATATATTTTAAAGAAGTAATTAAAATTTTTAAAAATATTGCTTTTAAGAATTCACAATTATTTAAACAGATTATTAACGAAGTAAATACAGAAGAAAAATTATTGATTTATAATTTAATGAAAGAATTAATTAATATGAACAAAAATAATGAAACACAAAATAAGAAGAATGATGAAAAATTAGATTTTAGCTTTCTAAATTAAAACAAAAATAAAAAAAAAAAAAAAAAATTTTAAATAATAATAATTCTTTGATATATTTTTTGTAATGTAACTATTTTTATAATATTATATCAACAATATAACTATTATGTTGTGAACATAATTGTAATTTTATACTTAACTAATTTTATGTATACATTTTTTAAATTTTATTTATTTTTATATTAGTGAAATTTAATTTCCTTTTTTTTTTTTTTTTTTTGTCTCATTTTTACTTTTACTATTTTTCCTTTATTTGTTTATATTTGTTTATATTTTTTATTATTTTATCATTTTTAATTCTATAGAAGTTATATATATTTTTCGTTATTTATATATATAAATTTCTATCACTTTTACATTATGCTTTTATAAAATTTGAAAGCATCATATTATACCAAAATTACATATTTGAAGTAAACAAAATTTTCAATCACTTTTTAGGTCTCATTCATATTATACTATTATATTTCATAAATGTTATTTATAATTTTACAAGAGCAGTTAAGAATACCTCTAAAATTTAGTAAATATAAAAAAAATTGAAAGATCTGTTATAAGTTTATTTGTTTTTAATTTTGAATTAAGTTTAAAAATTTTTAAAATAGTAAAAAATTTCTTTACTTTTTATAATCCAGAAAAATAGCTAAAAAAGTTTTATTGTATGTATAAAATAATAAATCATATATATATTTTTTTCTTTTTAATAAGAAAAAAAAAAATGTATAAGCATATACTTATTATAAAATGAGATAATTGGTTATATAGATATATTATGTTTTAACATTTATTGTGTAATTTCCTAATTAAAACTTTAAAATTTATATTTTTTTTTTTTTTTTGAATTTCTAGAATCTTTAAATTTATTTATTTAAGTATATCAATTTTTAATTCTGAATGTTATCCTATCTTTATCCTATATATATGGTTAAAATATTTTTTAAACATATTTTAGATAAAAATATATAAAGAAAATGTTTAATTTTTTTTTTACATAATTTACTATAATTTTTTTCTTATTTAAACAAAAAAAAAAAAAAAAAAGGTACCTACAATTTATATATATATATATATATGAATATTAAATTTTTTTTTGTTTTTTTTACTTTTTTATCAAAAATCAAAATGAAAGAATTTTCTCATATAATTGGTTTAGGAGATATATTTCAAAATGAAAAAAAATGTTGGGTTCTACTAGCAAGTAAGTCACCAAGAAGGATGGAATTAATGAGATTAATTGGAATAAAAAATTTATATATATGTGATTCTAAATTTGAAGAAAATTTAGATAAAAACAAATTTTCCTCTGCTGAAGATTATGTAAAAGAGAATGCATTGAACAAGGGTTTAAAGGTTGTTGAGCACATTTGGTTTAATAATAAAAATAATGAGAATACTAAAGAAGATATTAATCATACTGAAAAGGATGAAACAAATAAAGATGAAAGATCTATAAATGAAGTTAACAAAATTGAAATAAATAAATATGAAGTGAAAAACCTTTACAGTAATTATAACCCAATACCATATATAATTATTTCGTGTGATACTATTGTTACTCTAAAAAATGAAATAATAGAAAAACCATTAAATAAGAAACATGCTTATGAAATATTGAAAAAATTATCTTCTAATGTTCATACTGTTTATACAGCTGTTTGTATATTTGTATATAAAACTAAAACACCCATTACATTTGTTGAAAAAACAGATGTACACTTTGATCAATTACTTGAAAAAGATATTTTAGAATATATAAATTTAAAAGAACCATATGATAAAGCAGGTGCTTATTCTATTCAAGGTATTGGTAGCCAATTTATAAAAAAAATTGATGGATGTTATTACAATGTTATGGGATTACCTATTCATAAATTATCAAAAACATTAACAAAACTACACTTAGAAAAAAATTTTTCTTAATTACTTAAAAAAAAAATATACATATCTGTGTTTATAGGTGCTATTACTAATAATACTATTTTATCTATATTTTGTTTTATTGAATATGTATTTTCATTTTTTTTTTTTTATAACTATTTTTTTTTTTTTTTTTTATAATCTTTTACTATTTTTTAAAAATTTTTGTTTTAATTATAAAAATAAAAAACATATTTTCATTTTCATATATATGTTTCTGTCTTTAAAAATATTGTCACTAAAAAACTAACCTCATATAAAATAATTTTATCCTATATTTTTATAGAAATATATGAAGAGAAAATAATATAAACAGATATAAAAAGAAATAATAATAAAATATAAATTTAAAATATTAACCCAATCATATAAAAAAAAGGAATATCCTTTTATGTAATTTAATACGCACTACCTTGCAGACAGAACAAAAAAAAAAAAAAAAAAATACGAAGAATACATATAAGGAAATACTAAGTTTTGTCATACAACTATTTTTATTAATAAAAATAAAAAGGAAACAAAAAAATAAATACAAAAAATTATAAATTATTTGTAAATATATATTGTTTACTTATAAAAATGTTTTTTATTTGTAAAAAAAGCTNTATTTTAATATGTTTTATAATGTATTCCAACTCTTTGCTATTTTAAAAATGTAATTAATTCTAAAAATATATATATATATATATTTTTTTTTTTAAATATAGTTATAAAGAGATTATTNTTTATAGAAAGGATTCGTAAACATAAGTTTTTTATCTAACCTATTANATTTATGTTGTTATGCCTATATAAACAATCAAATTAGTTACATTTTCTNTAATTTTGCTAAAACTATTTCTTTTTTTTTACATATATATATATATCTGTCTTTTTATTTAAACAATATAATATTTATTATTATTATACCTATAATTAAATTTTTATTTTATATATAAAAAAAAATATAAACAAATGTTTATATTAGAATATGAACCATTGTATATATTTTTTTTTCTTTCTGTCTTTTTTTTTTTTGAATCTTTTTTTTATTTATATATTCCATTAAATATTCATTATATTTTATTTCTCTAATTTTATAAAAATTACTTCATAAAAAAAATTTATTTGAATATACAACTAAAAAAAAAAAAAAGAGAAAAAAGAAGCCTTAAATGTTGTGTAGATACAGCAGAATTATCCTTAAAATTTTATCATAATATAATGTTGAGTTTATATTGTTTATTTGAAAAGTATAATAAATCTGTTGTTATAAATATAACATAAAAATAATTATATAAATATATATTTTTCCATTTAATAGAAAAAAAAACATCTTGTCATTTATAAATTATTCTGTTGGTATATTAAATGTAATTATGTTTGTAAATTATAATTAAAACATAAAAGGAAAAATGAGTATGTTAATTAATGCTTTTTCTTCAAAAAAAGAAAAAAAGAAAGAAAAATTAAAAATAGATAATAATGTAATCCCCGTAACTGATAATAATTTTGTCACTTTGAGTGAATATATGTTAGATAATGAAAACGTAAGAAAAAATAAAGATAGTGATAAAGAAAAAGAAATACTTTCCAAAATACAAAATATATTGAAAAAAAATATAAAAAGAGGGAAATTAAATAAGGTTATAAAAAGAACTTTTTCTCTAATAAAAAAAAAAAAGGTAAGCGAATTAATCTTAAAAAAAGAAAAAAAAATTCCAAAAAATGATGATTCTCTAAACTCTAAACAAATAGTTAAAAAAAATGAAGAATGCAATCTACAAAATAATGATAAAGAAGAGGAAGGAGAAAATAATAAAAAATTAATGGAAAAATTAAAAAAAAAAAAAAAAATTCCAGATAATGATCAGAACCTAAATAAGGAAAGTGTAAAGGGTAACTTAAGTTGTTCTAATAATAATAATGAATCAAATACATACAGCAATCCTTCAGACTTAGAATTTAAAGATGATTTTAAAAGTGCTAATGTTAATTTGCAAAAAAATAGTAATAATAAAAAAAAAATTAGTTCAAGTAATATAGGAGATCTTTTTAATGAAAAAACGTATAAAATGAGAGAAATAAAAAAATATAATAAATTTTTTGTTGATGACAAAAAAAATTTGTTAGAATTATTAAAAAATGATAATAAAAAACATAAAAGTGAAAAGCTAAGATTCAAAAAAGAAGATATAAGTGAAAAAGAAAATAGATCTAATTCTGAAGAAAATTCATTCATTAATAAAAAATACAAGAAATTTAACAAATTAAAAGTTAGTTCAATGGAAGAAACACAACAAAAAAATTCAAGTCATCCATTTAATATACATAAATCTACATTTAAAAAGAATGAGAACGATAATAAAAATATTATATGGAAGAATAAAAAATATGACAATAAATTAAAAAAATACAAAGATAAATCAGACAGTAGTAATACGTTAAAAAAAAATAATAATAACAAGATGGAGGTAAAGAATATAGAATATTTACAAAAATTATTTTACAAAGAGGAAAAAGGAAGTTATGTTAGTGATAAAGAAAATTTTTCAGATGGCGGTAAAAAATTTGAGTATTCAAGTAACGACTTCTCTGAGGATGATACCGATTCAGATGACAATATATCAAGTAAAAATATAATAGATCTGAATATTTTTAAAAATAAGTTAAAAATTTTTAATAACTTAATGGAAAGTATTGAACCATCAAGAAGTTACAATATAGATATAAGCCATCCTTTATATAATTTTTTATGTAAAAATGAAAACTCGTATTTAAGTTCTAATTGGCATGATAGAATAAATTTTGCTTTTCGTAATATATGGGGACTAAAAGATTATATATATGATGAAAAGACTGAGGGTGAAAGAGAAAAAGAGTTTTATAATGAATTAGAGTCATTCCATATGTCAAGCAAAATAGGTGCATGTGGATTAATATATTCTTTATTTTTAAAAGATGAAGAACATAATAATTTTATTAACTATTTCAAAAAATGCTTTGTTAAATTATCAAAAGAAAATTACCCTCATATTTATAAAATATATAAACCCAAATTTGATGATGATTTAGTATTTTTATTTGATAGCCTTGTTTTTACAGTCATATTAGGAAGTGAAGAAAACAATATAGATTATAATACAGCAAGAAAAATATACAGTAATGATTTGAAAGGAAGAAATCTACTATGTGACTGTATATATAATTTAAAAGAAAATTCCAGATTTTCTCTTCCTATAGCTAGCCAAATTGATTTTATGGGGTTACGGGTAATTTCAGAACCTTTGATGCCTTTAAACGAAGAAGAAATTCCAATTGATGTTATTAAAGATATATTTAAAAATACTAATATTAATGATTATATTAGTGAAGAAGATAAATCTTTTATATATGGTAATGATGGTATGGATTATGATTATGACAACAATGATATTAAAAATGATTGTAATAATGAAGATAAAAGGACAAAAAAAGTGAGCAAATTAAAAAAAAAAAAAGAGGAAGATTTAAAAAAGAGAAAAGAAAAAATATTTTATGAAAGATTAATGCTAGAGATAGAAAATTATGATCTGACATTATATGATCAGCTAAAAGAAATGAGTATCTATGCAAATTTTAATTGTTGTATTTTACCTTTTGGTTTATCAAACTATTTTGAATCTAAAATATATAAAAAAAGAAACAGTGTAAAAATTTTTAGATCAATTATAGACAATTTATTTATTATAAGAGGAACAGAAGAAATATTGCCTCCATTTCTTTTTAATTTTAAAAAAGAAAATTTTATCACACGATTAAGATATGAATTCATAAAATATTATTATAAGTATCCTTTGTATAACACTACTTTAGCAATTAATATAAAATATAAAGAACTTGAAGAGAATAAAAATAATTTAGATATCCTGAAAGAAGCTAGTAAGGAATCTATAAATAATATTGAAAATTATGTTATTCCTAAAATTATAAATCTAACTACAAATTTTAATGATAGTTATGATATAACAGAAGCTTATCATTCACATGGAATTAATATGTGTAATTTAGGCAAATTACTAAATAAAAATAAATCACCTGAATTTCTTTCAGAAATTATATGTAGAGAAATTATTTGTCGAACATTAAAATGTATTTATTATGAACATATACACTCTTTTATAACAAAAGTTTTAAAAAATCCAAAACAAAAAAATGATATGAATGATTATTCTTATAATAATAATAATAATAATAATAATAATAATAATAGTAATAGTAATGGTAATGGTATTTATAATAACTATTCTTGTAATAAAAATGTCAATAAGGATTTTATTTGTTGTTGTGAAAAATGTTTCACTTATTGGTATTTTTTTCCTGAATTAGTACCTCATGAATTCATAATTCGATTAATAAATTTAACTTTAAATATTAAGAGCGCAGATTCTTTAAAATTTTGGAAAAATATACTAATTCCTCATTGCGTAAAAAAGTTTCACATTAATTTAATAGATCATATAAATATAAAAGAAATTGAAATATATGGATTATTTTTATGTATAGAATATCATTTTGGTATATGTTTTAAAAGAGAATGTAAAAAAAATTATAAAGTTAAATTGCCTCTAACTTTGGATGATATGTCAAGTTTTCATTCAAGAAAGGATTATCATTTATTTCCTAATGTAGGTAAATTAAAAAGAATTTTTAAATCAAATATTAATCAAAAAGAAAAAGAAGGAGGACAAAATTATGATAAAAAAGAACACATAAATAATTATAATAAAAGTGTAAAATATGAAAATATGCATAGTAAAAGCAAATATAACAAGAACCATTCATTCGATTATTTAAATGAGGAAAAATATATCAATAAGAAAAATAAAGCGTTAGACAAATTTGATATTGATAACACAGTAAACCATATAAATAACAATGGAGGAAAAATAAAAAACTTAGATATAACAATTAATTCATTAGGTAATTTAGAAAAAAAATTAGAAACTAAAAACGTATATTCTCTATTAGAAAAAATAAAAGATGAAAGTATTTCTTCTCATGAAAATTCACAAAATACAGTAACAGACAATGTAAAGAATAAAGATAATTGTGTATATCAAAGTTATCAAAAATATGACAAATGTAATAAAAGATATTATGAAAAAACAAGTTTTGTTTTATTTTATCCTAAAAGCAAAATATGTTTCCCTAAATACTCTACCTGGTCATATAAAACTATAGAAAAGTTATTTTCGAACATCATAATTCAAGAAAAATTTAAAATAAAAACTATTTTAAAAGAAAATATCATAAACATAATTGATACGAAAAAAAATGATTTTTTAAATAAAAATAATATTTGTACTGTTGGTTCATGTAGTAAAATAAAAAGTTCTATTTATGAGTATAATATTCCTTGTCATCCTTACTGCATATTAAATGAGAAAATGACATGCATAAATTATTATAGAGCTAAACAATCGATCTTATTATTATTAAATATTAATATTAATAAAAATGTATTTGAAATAACAAAAAATTTTCTTTATCTAGCATACTTACATTTTGAACATGGTTATATAAAAAAATGTTTAAAAGTATGTTATTATATTTATAATACTATTCCTAATATAGGGGCTCTAAGAAGAGATATACTTATTTTAATTTTACAGTGTAAAGTTAAAGAAGAAAAAATAGAAGATGCATTAATAATTTATAAGCTTATTGTTATATTTAGCAAATTTTATGATGGAGAATATAATATAAGCACTGTACTGTGTAATATATTATTAGCTAATTATTACTATGATAAAGCAAATAATATAAAAAATCAGCATGGTAATAATAAAATGAAAGAAGAAAATCTAAATAATAGTTATCATATAGAGGGATTTAATGATATAGAACATAAAGATAATAAGGTAGTTACTTATGAATCTGAAGAAAAAAAAGGAGAAATGGAGAAGGAAACATTAAATATTATTGATAATTTCCATTTGAAAAGAAAATATTTATTAAAGGCATTATATTATTCTAAAGAGTGTTATAAAATTATTTCTACTTCTTTGAATGATATTATTTCCCATTGGATATATATATCTTCCTTAATATTACTAGGAAATATTTTAGTATCTTTAAATCAGTTTCAAAAAGCAATATTATTTTACAGTTTATCATTACAATATTCCATAAAAGGAAAAATGCCTAATTTTATTATTTTACAAAATAAATGTTTGTTAGCTGATTCATTAAAAAATAATGGAAATTTTGAAAAAGCAATTGAAATAGCTGAAGAATGTTTGAATTCTTTAGATAATTCAATTAGTTCTTCACATAATTTAACTTTATATGTAATTTTTAGATTAGCTCAAATGAAGCAATACATGGGTTGCAAAGATTTAATTTATCCTAATATATTTTTAAATAAGTCTCCAAATGCTTATATTAAAAAAAAAATTTCTCCATCTGATTTTATTATATTCGAACAAAAATATTTAAATGAAACAAGTGCAAAATATAGAAAAGAAGCTATTGATTTATATATTAAACTATATTATAGATTAAAAAATAAAAAAAATTACAACTTAGTATTTGGTAAAGATATATTTGGGAATTTTTATACTAAAGATGATTTATCAAGTACAGAAGATAATAAAAATGGTTTAGAAGAGGATACAGAAAGAATTACAGTAGTTATAAGAGAAATATTCAAAATAAAAGTTGTTTCTCTAAGTTCCAATAAGCAACTTATGTTAGCATCAAAATTACTAGCGATAGTTTTATCGAAAAATTCTTCTTCTTTTGTTAAAGAATTAACATTAAATAAACAAGGGATATATAAAGATGATTTATTCAATCATATCCATAAGATAGATAACATAAATGAGAAATTAGAAGAAGATGGTACTATTTATAATACAAATAATCAAGTAAATTATATAAATGAAATATATAATAATGATTACATGTATGATAAAAAAAATGTAGATAGTATGTTAAATTTGCAACTTAGTGATTTTTATTTAAACAAACAAAAAAATTTCTTTGATAGAAGTTGCTATACAAAAGAATATGATTTAATATCTATTGAAAAAATTATATATGATGATACTTATTTTAGCATAGAAGATATATGCAAATATTGCCATTTAAATTGTAATAACTATAATAAACAAAACTTAAATGAATATAATTTTAATTCATTACTAAATCCTCATAAATGGTTTGATATGTTATTTTATAATGTAATGAAAGGCACTTGTGATCATTTGCAAATACTTATATTAATAGATTTAATTAGAACTTTTCTAACACCTTTACAAAAACAACTTATTTTATTTCATGCAAAATCAATAAATAATGTTAAAGATAATGAGAGATTCTCTGAATATATGCAATATTTACTAAATAATGAAGAAAACAATATTTTACATTTAACGAACTTTATAAATCACAAGAAGAATTTTTTTGTTGGTGATAATTTACCAAAAGAGTTTTCAAATATTCATAAGAAAGATGTAAAAAAAAATATCCATTTTTTATCTAATATGACTGTAACTAATCCAAATTTGTTAACATGTCCTAATGAGTTCACAAATTTAGAATAAATTTCGTATTTTATTTAATGATACTATTTTATAAATAATATAATAAAATTAAACAAAATAATACGCAACAATAAAAAATGATATTAACATAAATAAAAATAATATATATATTTTAAAAAATTGAGAATATAAAAATATTAATAAATAATATTTTTATATATAGCATATTAACATAAACATATTTTTTATTAAATTTAAAAATAAACTTCTCAGGTAATAATTATAATTTTTTTTTAGTATTTTTTTTTTTTTTTTTTATATTTTTATGTTTCTAGTTGCATTTGTTATTCTGATCTAAGAAATATGCAATTTACGTTTTATACTTACAATGTTTATTTAATATAATTATTAAAAATAAAAAGATAAATAATTTAAAGTGTACTTGATTATTTATTTTTTTTTTTTTTTTTATCTATTAAAAAATTAAATATTATATATTATAATATTTTTATAAAAACTAACTTAAAAAAGTAATTAATCTTTATGCAAAAATGTGCATAAATAAAACAAAACCTAGATCAGTTGGCATATGTTTTTTAATTAAATAATTAAAAAAATTTTTTTATTTATTTACATTTCTTTTTCTTTTATTATTTTGTTAGAAATTCGTTGGAAATGAAAATATATGAACATAATTATAAAGATTTATTTTTAAACAATTCTATTGTTATTAGTAATAAGAAATGGCCTATAAAGATTGTTGAAGTTTTTATTATTAGTATTTAAGAATACGAAAGAATTTTATTTTATAAATAATTAATTTAGAAAAAAATAGATGATTGAAAACAATATCAACACAATTAATTTTTGTAATAAGTTATTACAATTAATTATTAAGAAAAAAATATAATAAAAATATTAAAAATAAAAAAATTAAAGTATAATACAAATATAATCCTAAAATTTTTGATAGCAAGTATCAAAATACTAATATATACTAATTATAAACGAAATATTTACATATATGTATAATAAATATGAAATAAATAATTTCAATTAGAGTAAAAAAATATTTTTTGCAATGAATATAAAAATGATATAGGTCTATTATTATATATATAATGGAAATAGAAAAAATATATAATAAATAAATATTTAAAAATGTCGGTGAATAAAAAAAAGACAAATAATGAAGATAGTTTAACATTTCTAAATGTGTATTCTGATGTTCTTTTTAAATATACCGAAGAGAACAAAAAAAAAAATGAATTATCTGAAACATTCTTATTAAGAGAAAAAATACGAGACGGAAAAAGATTAATAAAAATAAATATTGACATCATTTTAATTATAGTTTTGTTTTTTGTTCTTTGTTCTTCTACAAACGTAATTAAAATTAAAAAATTTCAAAACTATATTTATAATAACCTGAATGAATCAAAAGCATATTCCGAATCTTTTTATAAATCACTAAGTGATGACATAAAAAAAATAAATGATGATTTTTCTTATGAACCTAGAAAAAAAGATTATACAATCTTTAAAAATATAAGTAATAAATTTGAATTATCTTCATGGATAAAAAATACATTTGTTGAAAAAGTTTCTAAAGAGAAATTTTTAAATAATAATATTTTGTTTGGTAAATGTTGGAGAATATCAATGAGATTATATAAAAAGAAAGAAAATATATCAGATAATATTTACAAAGATAAAAAATTATATGAACTTTATCCTGATAATTCATTCTCCTATGATTTAGAAAATGCACAAAATCTTACTTCTCTTTATTTTGATGTAAGGTGGAGATATAATTTTTCTAAGGATTTATCATATAAAAAAATAGGAGGACTATATCAAATAATATGTGAGAGTGATCATAATAAAATTCAAGAAAAGCTTACTCAAGGAAGCTTTTATACACAAAATTATCCTTACTTTGTACCAGCTGTTATATTAACTAATTATAATATAGCTTCTGTTACTGTAGATTTTTTATTATTTAATCCTTTATTAAATATAATTTCCTATAATGTTTTAAAATTTTCTTTTTTACCTAATGCCAAAACATATAAAGAAATAGTTACTTTATCAGCTATATATAACAAATTAAATATATATTTTCTTATTTCATTACCTGTATTTATTATATTATTTATTACCTATATTACAATAAATGTTAAAAAAATGACACTGGTTGGTTTCAAATTGTATATTAAATCATATTATACTAAATTTTTTCTCATAGGTAATTAATTAAAAGAAATTATATATTTTGTTTTTATCATTACATATAAATATAATAAATATATGTACTTTTAATTATGTAATTTAAAAATATTATCATGTAATATTTATTTTTCCCTTTTTATTTTTCTATAATTTTTTTTTTTTAGTTTCTATTATTATTAATTTCATAACATTAACCATATATCTTCTATCTCATTCTAGATTGCCTAATTTAAATTTAGAATACAAAAATGGAAAATATACAATAAATTCTTTATATTCTCAAATTAAAGAAGATAAAATTGCATATTTTCTACATGAGATGTACATAACAATTTCAAATATAGAGTTAATAAAAAATATATTTATTTGTACAACAGCAATAACTTTTGCCTTATCTTGTATTGTTTTCTTAAAGCATTTTGGTCTTCTAGTGAAAAAATATAGTAATGTTGAAAAAAATATAAAAGAAGATTTCTTGTATCCTTTTTTTATTATTTTAATAATTATATTCGGATGTTTAGCTATTTTTTCTGTATTTTGTCATAAGCTTTTTGATATCTCAGAAAATATTAGTTTTAGTAAGATACATATTTTTATTTTTAATATATGTATAATTTTTGCAAATTTTCAAGGTTTCAATATTTCTTCTATTGTAAGTGAAGAAAACATTTTATCTTACTTTTATGCAATTCCTATTCTTTTTTTTATTGTTACTATAAGTTTTTCTTTCATTTTTTTTTTAGCAATAAAATCTTTCATTAAAAGAAATAAAAAAATATATAAATCATTTATATATCAATATAGTAAGTTATTAAGAGAGAACAAAAATAAAAAAAATAAGGAAAAAAAAAATGGAATATTTTTTGATAAATTTTTACGTGATGTAAATTATGATTATAATTTAGATGAAAATGAGAACATTAAAAATGAAAAAAAAAAAAAAGAAAATGTAGAAAGAGAAGATAAAACAAATAAACTTAATAATGAAAAAAATAGCACATATATAAATGAAGGCTCTGATGAAGATATAGAAAACGAAAATCATTTAAAAAATAAAAATGAATATTTAAGTGACAAAAATAATAAAGATTCAGAAGATATATATGAGAATTCAAATGATGATAGTAATGAAAATTTAAGGGAAAATAGTAAATACTCATCAGAAAGTTCCAGTGGTTGCGAAATTAACATTGATGAGGTAAATGAAAATTTAAATGTAAAAGATTTAGTAAATGTGAGAAATAGCTCAAAAAATGATAAATCTATATATTATGAAAAAAATAATAAAAAAAAAAATCTTTTCAATATAGAAAAAATTTTAGACTATTTTTTTAATATGAATAGAAGCTTTTTGCCTTTTTCTTATAAAGAAAAAAAGTATATTTTAAAAAATTATAAGAGTAAAACATCTAGTGGTAGACTAATTTTTTATATATATTTATATACTTTTTTGTTGTTATTTGTTATGTTATTTATTGTTAATGATTATAAAAAAATTAATGAAAGTGAAAAACTACTAAAATATCAGATAGAAAATATAGGCTATTTACCAAACGATGATTTATTTATTAATATGCAATTCTATCACATAGAGAAAAATATTAATGTAAATATTAAAAAAAAGGAATTTAATTTTAATCAAATAGAACATAAAGATGATGTTATACAGTGGCTTAAAACTTGTTTTATTTCTTTTTTACAAAATCGTTCTAGTACATATGGAAATGATGCAAAATTTCATAGTACATATATGTGGAAGGAAATATTTAATTTTAAGTATCATCAAGGAATAAATATAAAAATAACATCTAGAGAACAAATTAAAATTCCAAATACTAAATTTATTTGTGACGTTAAACTAAAAAATTGCGAAATATATATAGAAAATGAAAAAGCTAAATTGGTTAATACTATAAATGATATAGCATTAATTATTAATGATTCCATTCAAAAAATTGAAATTTCCTTTATTTTATCTGATAAGATTAACGATTATAGTATTCTAGTTAACATACATTTTATTTTTATTTCTAGTGGATATATATCAAAAAATATATTTTTTGGTCATCTATTTTTTAATTCTTTTAATATTTTTTATTTTAAAGGTGTTGCAATTAATATTTTATTTTTCACAATGCTCTTAGGTTTATTTATTGTTATCTACTTATTTTTATTTAAAAATTTTGTGAGCTTTTATAAAGTATGTTCTTTTGTTGCAAATGGATGTGATAATAATACAGCCTCTAAAATTGAAAAAGTGAATAATTTAAATAATGATAATAAAGAAATTGAAAATTTAGACAAACATGTTAATTTAAACAGCAATAATTATAATTATGGTAATTATAATTATGGTAATTATAATTATGGTGATTATAATTATGGTGATTATAATAATGGTAATTATAATAATGGTAATTATAATAATGGTAATTATAATAATGGTAATTATAATTATGGTAATTATAATTATGGTAATTATAATTTTTATGACAATTATAACAACGATGATATTAACATTAACAATGTTAACAAAAAAGTAACTAAAATAGGCTCAAACTTTAAATTAAAAATTTATCTAACATATATTCTTGAAAATAATATTTTAAATTTTATCATTTTTCCTTTACATATTCTAATTATTGCATTTTGGCTAGTTTTATCTATAGATATTAATTGGATTATAAATAACACTAATAAAAAAAATAATCATTTTAATGTCCATTTAAATTTATTTTCATATATTTCATATTTTATAAATATTTTTTACTTATTTATTTTTTTAGCCATAATAAATAAGTTTATTTTCCTTTCTAATTACTTTAAAAAGGAAATATTATATGAAGCATTACATTCTAATAAAAAACAAATAATTAAAAGTACCGCTTTATTAATATTTTTTTACTTAATTTTTACTATATTTAATTTTTTTTTTTATGGTATTGATGATTTTAATGACTTATCTCCACGACAATATTTTATTTATTCTATTTTAATTTTATTAGGCTTAGTTAATATAGAAATTTATTTAAAATGTAATATTTTCTATTTTTTATTAATTATCTTACCATATTTAGTTTTAATACGCTTTCTTTTTATTTATGCATTTTTTGCTCCTATTTTTGCTACTTATATTATTTTGTTAAGGAAAAAAAAAAAAAAGAAAAAAAAAAAAGTATATGATAAAAAAACAGATGATAATTCCTCTTTTACATTAACACAATTAAGTAATGAGCAATGGAGTAATTTAAATGAAGATATAAAGCAATTTGCTAGAATGGAAACTTATAATATGTTGCAATTTTTTGAAAAATTAAACCATGAATTAAAAAATAATGTAGATTTTTCTGTAATACTAAGGAATACAAGTGAAAAATTAAATGAAAAATTCTACACATTTCAATTGGAATTACGCAAAATAGAATTACAATGGAAGTTCAGAAGTAAACTATTAAGTTCATCTATGGCATATTTAGAAAAACTAAATAATCAAATAAGTATGCAGGAAGAAATTATTATTGAAAATAAAAATAGGATATTATCTTTAAAACAATACTTAAAACAAATTAAACCGGATTCATGAATAAAAAAAAAAAAAAAATATATATAAATTAGCTCATTTATCAAAATAATATTACAATTTTATAAATAAGAATACTTCTAAAAAAAAAAAAAATGACTTAATATATTTTAATAATTTTTTATTTTTAATAAATATAACAAAAATGTAAAAATAATAAAAACAAATATAACAATTCAAATTATTGTAGCTTTACAAAAAGTATTCAATTATAAAAGTTCCTTGGGTTTTTTTTTTTATAAGCAATAAACAATTTTACTTTTTATTTGAATATAATCTATTGTATATTTCGTTTTTAATTTTTTAATTACGATGAAAGTTTTATTCCTTTTTCGTGTATTCAAAATGTAAATGAATTTTTATATGCATTAATTTTTTGTATTTATTTAAATGTATGTAAATACGTGTTTTTACACCCGTTAAATACAAAATATGAACATTGTTTAAAAATGAAAAAAAAAAAAAAAATAAATAAATAAATATAAAACAATGTAAAAAAAAAAATAATATTTAATCATAATTCATCATGAATAAAATAAATCTTTATTTTATTTTTATAAATTTTTTGTATGTTAGTTTTTCATTTTTGTTTTAATGCTGCAATTAAATAACATACATTTTTTTTTTAATTTTCATTGAAAAAGTTTAAAAAATTAATATGTATGTATTTATATAAGTATATTTTTATGGAAAATTATATAATTGAATTTTTTTTTTTGTTAAAATTTTTTATATTTAATTTTAGTAGAACTAAAAAATATTACTTTTATAAATACATAATTTTTTTATTTTATTTAAAAAATCTTTTGTATGCAAAAAAATGGGAAAATAATAAAAAAGGAAATTTTCTTTTTCTTAGAAATATTAATGTTAAAAAAGAAAAAATTTTATTGAAGAATGATAGAAATGTTAATAATATATCTCTCTTAAAAGAAAGGTATAGAAAAGGAAATAAGAATATTGTGTTTATTGAAAAGGGAGTAAATGATGAAAATAAAATATATTATGTAAAAGATTGTCTTAATAAAAATGTAAAAGAAATAAAATATATAAGTGATCTTCAGAAAAGTTTTATCTACTTAATAGAAAGAAACAATAATATGTTATTACATGCGAAAACATCTAGTGGAAAAACTACTATTTGCTTATTTTATTTTATTTTAAAATTTTATTATAATTGTGAGTTCATATTTTATGAAGATATAGAAAGAGAGAAATATATGAATAACGAATATTTTGAAGACAGTCTATATGGTATAAATAATTATAAAAAACCTTTTCCAAAAAATAAACTAATGCATATACCTTATAGTGAAAGGTATTCAGAAATTTCTGACATTAAAGAAAATAAAGATATACTGATGGAAAAAAAATCAAATATTAAATTAAAAAATGAAAAAATTCTTATATTATGCTCTTCAAAAGAATTATGTGTTCAAATTTCACAAAACATATTATCTTTTATAAATAATAAAAATTCGAATATAATTAAATTATTTATTGATAAGCAATGTGAATATAACAAAGAAGGAAAAGATATAAAAAAAGAAAAGGAAAAGAATGAAGAAGAAAATTATAACTTTAAAGTTGAAAGTACTGAACATAATCAAATTTCTAATCCTTTAAAAAAAATGAACAAAAATATAAATAGTGAAAATAATGAAAAAGGGACAAATAAAAGGAAAATAAATGAAAATAGTAGATCAGATATAAATAATAATTTAAAAATAAATAAGGAATTAATTATAAATAATATGTTAAAAGAAAAGAATGAGTTAAAAAATGTTCTTTTTCTTATAGGAACACCCATTTGTTTTAAAAATTACCTTTTAAATTTAGAAAAGGAAAATTTAAAAGAGTTTTTAAAAAGCATTAAATATATTTTTTTTGATGAGATAGATAAACTCTTTCCATCATTAAAAAAACACAATCTTATAAGATCAAAAGATAATATAAAAAAAAAAACTGCTTATTTAATATTAGAGACGATAATGTATATTAATAAAAAAAATTTAATTTTTATTGGATGTTCTAGTACTTTAAATAGAGAATTACACAGGAAGATATTTAAGTTATTATCTTTGAATAGAAATAATTCAAAAAAAAAAATTTTCTTATTAAGAGAAAAAAACAATTTATTAAAAACAGAAAATAACCGAGATAATAACCCAATTAAAATTAATTCATTTAACTTCGATGAAAAAACAAAAAATAAATTAAATGAAAATGATGAAAAATATACGAAGAAAGAAAATACTTTAGAAAATAATCAGATCAATGAAATAGGAGAATCTGATTCGAATGCATTTGATTTTAATAATTACATAAATAATGAAAACGTATTTCAGAAATATGTGATAAAGGTAAGAATTCCCAACAGTATTTATCATTTTTATTATGTGATAAATAATGAATTATTTGAAAATAGAATAAAAGAAACTTACAAAATAATAGAACACTTTTCTCAACAAAAAATTTTAATTTTAATTAAAAATGGATATTCTTTAATGAAAATGAAACAAATTTTGGAGGAAAAAAATATATTTTGCATTTTATTACATGAAAAATTACAAATATCTTTAAAAGAAAATAATAAACATCTAAACAAACTATGTAGTAATTATGAAGAAATAAAAAATATAAAAGAAATTTCTACGAATGAAAAAAAAGAATTCATAAATAAGTTTCCTGTTATTATAAGTTCTTTTGATTCAATTCGTGGTTTTCATATAAATAATTTAGATATAGTTCTTTTATGTAATAAACCGAAAAATATAAATGAGTATATTCATTTGTGTGGGAGAGTAGGAAGAAGAAATAAAATTGGATATTCAATCATGTTAGAAAATGAAAAAAATATAAATATTGTCAAAAAATGGTTAGTCAATATAGAAGTGAATTTTAATAATTTAATTTTAAATAATAGTTCCGTAAAACAAGAAAAAGTTGTTGATGAAGAGAAAACAAGGAATAAAAACGATTTAAATTATCTTGTATCGAATGTGTTAGAAGAATTAAAAGAAGATATATGATATTACAATATAAAAAAAAAAAAAAAAAAAAAGTAAATAAGAATATTACTTTATATTTTCTTTTCCTATATAATATATTTTTAAAGTTTTAAAAAAAAATGAAAAATTTTTATCACTCTTTTTTAAATTATATAATATATCCTTATAATTCATAAATATTAAAAATATTTTGTTCTTCATATTATATTCAATGTAATATATCATTGAACCTTTTGTTTAATAATAAGAGGAAAAAAAAAAAAAAAAAAAAAAATTAAGATAATTTTGTATAATTTACAAAAAAGGAATAAGGGAAATTTAAAAAAGTTGAGTTGGAGGAAAAAAAAAAAAAAAATATGGAAAATGTAAAAATTTGAACAAAAGAAAATTAAAAATATTCAGATATAGCAATTTTGATGTTTTCAATTTTCATTTTCATTTTTTGAAGAAATGTTTCTTTTTGTGAATTTTTTTTTATTATTTTCACTACATCTATCTCGTAAATGAGTGGCTAAAAATTAAAAAAAAAATGTTAAAATTAAAACAAACTAGGATCAAGCAAAAAATTTTAAAGATACTTTTACATATACTTTTATTTATTTTATTTTTATTTTTTTTTTTTTTAAAGTACTTGGTTAGGAAAATGATAAGGATATGCTAAATGAGGTGGAATAATACATTGTCTTCTTGTATTTTTTTTCATACCAATAACAATTTCATAAATAGCTCTTATATGTTTTTGATCATAGAATCCAGCTGTTATTTTAACTGGAAATATGCTTTTAAATGTTGATTCAATTATTCTAAAGTCATTTGTTGTTTTTCCTTGATAATGAATATAAACAATATCTCCTTTTTCAACAGTAATATCTTCTCCATCAATTATATCTTTATATAGTATTCCACTTAATAAAATGAAATTTCAAATATATATATATATATCTTTTAAAAAACATATGAAGTCATATTTACATTTATTTTCTTTTAACCTTTATATTTTTACTTTATATATATATATATATATATATTTATATTTTTCTTTTATACCTTTCTGTTTTTAAATAAGGGGTATCAGACCTATATTTTTTTTCTAAATAAGTACTTCGTTTTTCTTCTAAATGAAAAATGTTGATATTTTTTGAGAATAGTAGTTTCTTTATAAAATAGGAATTTAGAGATATAAAAAAAAACTTATGAAAGCCATTAAAAATATTTTTTTTGTTTCTAAAATAGAATTTCAATAATGAAATTTTTTTTTTTTCATACAATTTAAAAAAGATATATCCAATGAAATTTACCATTTTCACTTAATTATGTCATGTTGCATATTCAATTTGTTTTTAATTTTTTCTTAAAAGGAAAAAAAAAAATTAAAAATGAAAAATATATTTTTTTAAAGTAATAAACATAATATTATTAATAAAAACATAAATAAAATAATAACGTTTAAAAAAAAAAAAAAAAAAAAAAAAAAAAAAAATTTAAAAAAAAAAAAAAAAAAAAAAAAAAAAAAAAAA
>NW_021628316.1:389561-460483 GCF_900005855.1 Plasmodium gallinaceum | reverse complement strand
CGAATAATTTAAAAAAAAAAAAAAAAAAAAAAAAAAACACACTTAAATACGTGTTAAAAAACAAAAAAATTAATGTGTATTTCAAATAATTTAAAATAAGATAAAAAAAAAAAAAATAGAATAAGATAAAAAAATATGACTTTAAAAATATTATAAAAAAGAAGGTATATTATCATCTATGATTAATATAATAAATCATTTTTATTTATACTATTAATAAAATCAACAGCGTTAACAATTTTTTTATTTTTTCGTTGTAATTTATAAATTTTTAATAAGGTGTTATTTTTGCATTGAATATTCAAAGATTCTTTATCAAAAACTACAAATTTACGAGGTACCTTATCAAAACATTTATGATTATATATATTACAGTAATTAATAAAATTGTAATTATTATTTAAATAATATGATGTTTTAATTAGTTTTACATCTATTATTTTAAATGTATTATTTTGAAATAAAAAAAGAGAACATTCTGCTTTAGGCCAATTTATGAAACTTCTTACTTTATTGTGGATATATAAGGATGTTGAACAAAAGAAGCATACGTACTTTTCATCATTTTTTATTTTTGATGCATAATTGTTATCTTTAAGTGGCATTTTGTTGTAACTGTTTGAAAAAATTTTATTAAAATTACTTAATTTGAAATTAGTAGAACAAATAGAATTCCTTTTTGTATCTGATAAATTACCAATGATTTTATTAAAATCACTACATTCGCTTCTATTATTTTGAGTAATAAAGTCATTATATGTATTACTTGGTGTTTCATTTAGATGTAATTTATAATTTGATAAAAAATATATGTTTTTTATTAAGTGAATAATTCCTATTGTAAATAATATGGTGATGATATCATTAAAATTATAATTTTTATCAAAACAAAAAGCTTTTTTTATTAAAATAGTTCCTGCATCAATATTTAAATTTGTTAAAAATATAGTGTATCCAAATAAACTTTCATTATTTAATATACTTCTTTGAATTGGAGATGCACCTTTATATAATGGTAGTAAACTTGGATGTAAGGAAAAAATATTAGAATTAATTGTTCTAAAAAAGTAATTATTAAAAATTTCACCAAATGATACAGAAATGCAAAGATCAAATGTCTTATTTTTTAACTTATAAATATCATTTTTTACCTTATCATAATAAAAAACATTTATTTTATTTTTATTTGCTTCTTCTTCTATTTCTGACTTCTGCAAAAGCATATTTCTTCCCTTTTTTTGAGGGCTTTTTGTTATAACATTTTCTAGTTTTATGTCATTTCTTAGTTTTTTTATTATTAACAAAATTATTTTAAAACATAAATTGCTAAATTCGTTGCTTCCTATAAATAACAAATTTACATTCTTACTATTAATACGTTTTCTTCTATGAATATCATGTAACATATCGATTATAACATATTTTCTCATATTCAATTCCTTTATAATGTCTACATTAAATATTTTATTACCTAACGTTTTTTCAATTATATTAACTATTTCTAAATATATGTTATCCATATATAATTTTATAACATTAGTACAACTATATGCTAAATTTAATAGATATGTTTTCAAATTATATTCTTTTTTTTTATTGTATATATATATGGTATTTTCATCCTTGAAGAATAAATATTTATTTGTATTATTTAATTTATTAAATACATTTTTAATATCATTAATCTTTTTTCTTAAAATATAGCTACGGTGATTTTTATCATAAATATTATCCCATTTTTTTATTTCTACAAATATATTTACTTTTATTTTTAATTCATTTTCTAACGGATTAATGAATGATTCACTAAACTTTGATTTAGTAACATTAAAATTATGAATATTTTTTAATTTATCAATACATTCTGTTTTCTTAGAATTAATACGATTAACAGTTAAATTAAATTTATTAAAATAATAGTGTTTTTTACTAAAATATGATTTGCTAGTATAACTAAATTTATAAGCATAACTTCTTAGAAATATTATAATAAATATTTGTATAAAATATGAACTAACTACATTCATAATAATTTTCTTTTTTTTTATATTTGAAAATATTCTACAAAATGTCCCTCTATTTTAATCTCAACTTTATATATTTTCATGTTTTCTTTTTAATATTATTGTACAACTATTTGACATCTTTTTATTATTTTATTTTTATTTTTTTTTTTATTTAAACGTATTATTAATATAAAAATGAAATGCTTTTTAAATTTGTTTGTAAATTGTTACAAAAACAGAAACACGTAAAAGGATTTACAATTTATGTGTATTTATATGCATCTTAGTATTTTTATATTCGACAAAAAAAAAAAAAATAAAATAAAATAAAATAATAATTTATTTCTCTTTAATAGGAATAAAATAATAAAAAAAAAAAAAAAAAATTAAATTATAAAAAAAAAATCTATAAAGTAGCATTAAAAAAAAAAAAAAAAATAAATAGATGAAACAAAAAATAATATTTACAAAGATAATTGTTTATATATAAGATATATATATATGGGATTTATTATACTATATTATTTTTATTTTATTATTTTTTTAAAATTTCAAAAATTTAATTTTAAAGATGCTTCACCCATTCGTACACAATAAAATCGAAGGAACAACAAACTTCTCAATGTCATATTTTCTGTAATAAAAGAAAAAATGAGTAAATAAAGTAAAATAAAAATAAAAAAAATAAATAAATATGTATACAAATAATTAAAAATATGATTGCAAGTACATGATACAATATTTTATATTTATATTTATTTCTACAATTAAATAAATAAAAAATAATTAATGAAATATAGTAAAACAGAAATATAATAAATACCTTTTATTTTTGTCATCAAGAATGCTAAAATTGAGAACAGCTAAATACGAATTACATATATAACAACCAAATTCATTTGTTTGATTTAAATTTGAAAATATTTTTGATTCATTTTCTATTTGCTCATAAGACAAATTTTCCTTTGTAACTATATGTTCCTTATTATTTTCAAAACTTTTTTCAATTGAATTTTTAAAATCATTAGGTATACAATTTTCAGTTAAATTTTTTATATTTGCTAAATTATTTGTTAATTCAATTTCTAAGCATTTTCTCAAGAATCTAGATTTTGACAAAGAGAATTTTTTGTGCAGTTTTTTTCTATTTATAGCTATAATTTTCAGTTTATATTCTTTAAAATTTTTTTCTAAAGAATACCTAATATAATCTTTTTCAGTAAAGTGTACTTTAATTAAGGGGCTTTCATAAGATATATTAATAGTTAAATGCTTTAAAAAAAATGATTTCTTGTCAATTATAGATATTTTAAAAAAGAGTAAGTCGTTTAATAAATTTCTTTTAAGAATATCTCCACATATGCTGCATAATATCTTTTTTTTTTTATGTAAACAAAGAATATCATTTTCATTAGAATGATTAGAAATATCAATTGATTTTTTTAGGCACATATCATCACTTTTTAAATGAAAAATTTCTTTATAAAATCTAGTATGAACTAGCATTTTATCATTAATATAATTACTAGCTTTAGCACATCCTTCACTAATTAAGTAAAAATTTTCTCTTTTATTTTCAAATAAACAGTGTAAATTTAAAAATCCAATTCTATCTTTCATATTATCTGCATTACTTAATAAGTTTTTTGTATTAGAGTTTGGAAAATATCTTAAGTAGTTTTCTTTTTTTTTAATTAAACTTATTTCTTCAATATTATGTTTTGCTAATTCCTCATTTATGTTTAAAGTTTGATTTTCTTTTATCTCGTCCAATGATTTCATGGATGAAAAAGTATCCATTTTTTTTATATTCAATACATTTTTTTTTTTAATATCTTTAAAAAATAATGGGTTGGTGTCATTTTCTTCATACCTATTATTTATATTAAAATCTCCTAATTTAAGTGATTTCATATTTGAATTATTCAATTTTTTTTCTTTAAATAAATTACTTATTTTCTTTTTTATTATATTATCATTTTTTTTTTCGTTTATATTATTGCTACTTATAGAATCATTAACAGAATCATAAACAGATCTATCTGATTCACGAAATAATTTTGTAAAGGATTCAATTCTATGATCATTTATCGATTCATTTAAATGATTCTTTGATATATTTGATATTTTTTCTAACTTATTTATGTTTTCTAATTTTTCAGGAATTTCCTTTATAGTATTTGAATTATATAACGATTTATTTTTTATATTTATAGCTGACCTATTTAAAGAACTTTTAACTGATTTATCTGTGAAATAATTTGTAGTGTTGTTTAATGATTTATATTCTGAATCATTTAAAGAATTATATAATGTTTCATTTTTTAATTCATATATCTTTTCTTTTTCCTCATTAAAATCAACACTACTTTTTAAACTTTCTACATTTATAGAATTTTCACATATTGGTAGCTGCTTGAAATCAATTGATTCATCTCTAAAAGGAAAGATTTTTTCTCTTTTATTAAAAAGTTTTTTTAAGTTATTATTATGAAAAAATGGAATTTCATTTTTATTTTTTTTTTTATTACATTTTTTTTCATCAATAATTTTAACTTTTTCATCATCATATACAGAAATATTATTGTTTATTTCATTTATTAAAATTTTTTTATCATCACATACAGAAATATTATTGTTTATTTCATTTATTAAAATTTTTTCATCAACATCTTTTTCTATATCTTTTATTGATAATTTTTCTTCACATTTATTGTCAATTAAAAGTAAGTTAGAAGATTTTTCACAATTTTCATTAAAATTATTAATGGCTAAATTTGCTTTTGAAAAATTACAAGTTCCTAAATTTTTTGTTGAATAATGATTATAATCTTTTTTATCTACTAAACTATTTTTTTCGTTTTCCATATCATTTAATTTAACACTATAATCGCATAAGGAGTTTTCAATAAGAGACAGCAATTTTAACTTTAGTATTTTACTATCAGCAAAATTTGATGAAATAAAATATTTTCTTTTTTTTTTATTTTGTAAATTTTTTTTTTCTTTTAACATCCTTTCGTTGTTTTTTTTTTTTCGTTTTTCTAAATATAATATTATATTAAATTCATCATCTGTATAGCTAATATCAGAAGTATGGTTATGTGGGTTGAAACAACTTGTAACTTCACTTGATTTTTCTTCAATAATTTTATTAAGATTGTCATTTTTCACATTTTCTATTTTTCTTTTTTCACTTTCATTTAATGAAATGGAAGATTTTGTATTTATATTACCATCTTTTATTATTTGCTTATTAATTAATTCTTCTTTTTCTGATGATACATTATTTTCTTCTATAAGAATACCGTTAAAATTATTAGTATGAACACTTTTTTTATTTTTTAAGCATAATTTGTTATTATTAATATTAAATTCAATGTTATTTATTTTATCAGTAGTATGTTCTTCGAAATTTTTTTCATTTGTACTTTCAAAATTTTCAACCTTATTTATAGTGTTAAGATACTCTCTGTTTTTATTCATAATATTATTTTCTTCATTTATTTCTTTTTTTATGTAATTTTCTTTATATGAATATTTTTGAATTTCATTTAATATATTTTTATCATCATTATAATATGTGTTTTCATCACCAAAATATATTTCATTTTCATATATATTTTCTCCTTCATATTTAAAATTGTTTTCATATTTTAATTTTCCTTTTTTTAAATGATCTATATTTTCATCTATTTTACATTTATTTAAATAATTTTTATTTTCATTTAAAACAGTTTTATCTTCTACATATTGACTTTGATCTTCTAATTTACTTTTGTTTTCCTCTAATGCTTTTTTTGTAACTAAATTTGAGTTTTTTTTGTCTAATATACGTAAAAACATAGTTTTTATTTTTCTAAAGTTTATTTTTTCTTTACTGTTTTTAAAAAAAAATAAGTTACCTTGTTTGGAAGGAATTATTCTATTCATATTATAATTAATTCTGTTTATATTTATAAAAAAAAGGTTAGAAGAATCTTTAATATTTACATATAAAGAACTGTATGAATCTAAAATAATGTAACCAAGTTCTTTTGAGTTCCATGATAAAATAATATTTGAGTCTAAATCATCATGAATTACTTTATCTAATTCTTTATTATTACCATTTAAGTTATTTGTATTAACTGTTCTAGAATAATTGAAATCAGTAGAATTATTATTAATTATATTATTATTCTCATAATTTAAGGAACACTTTTTTTTAAAAAATGGTTTAGAAAAGAAATCCTTAGTTTTTATTGAATTAAAATTTTTAACTGTATCATTATTTTCAATACTTAATGAAACAATACTGGAATTAATATAATAAAATACATCGTTACTGTTAGGGGAAATATTTATGAATTTTTCATATCCATTTTTATTAATATGTATATTTAATGAACTACCTAACATTTTATGTTTATATTTATTAAAAAATATTTTTTTTTTTGAAAAAAAAAAATTTAAGCATAATGTTATATTATTACATTGTTCTAAATGAACATCATTTAATACAAATAAAAACTTTAAACAAAAGATATTTTTTTTTTCCTTTAGAAAATGGAATATACTAGTTATATTTTTATTTGTTGAAATTTTTTTTTTTTTGTTTTCTGAATTTCTTTTATTATTAAGATAATCATTATCTTCAACCATCAAATAATCTGAATTATTAATAGAGGATGGCATGTTATGGAATTTAGAAAAATTCTTATGAGAAAACTTTTCATATTTTATTTTTTTTTTACAAGAACTTTCATTTAAATTTTCATTGATACTAGATTTACTTAAATCCCTACTGTAAACATTTTCTGTAACTAATTTCTCATTATAAGAATTTATTTCCTCATTTCCTATATTTTTTATACTATTTATACAATTTTCTATACTATTTTTTAACAAAACATCCTCTTGGCAAGCTGTGTCTTTTAAATAACTGTTCAAATATTGTGACTGTTCTTTATTATTATGTAATAATATATTGTTGTGTAAAATATAAAAATCTACTCCATCGTTATTTATTTTTTCTATTTCTATATTTTTTTTTTGATTTTGTACTTCCTTCATTTTCCTCATTTCATTTTTTATTGTTCTATATTCCTTAGTTTCATTATTTGAAATATCTTCTTTATTCAATTCTTCAATTTTCATTTTTTTCATTATTTTTTCTCCTTTTAAAATTTCTTTTTTTTGAAAACATTCCATTGATTCATTACTCATGTTAAGCTTTTCTTCATTTAAAAAATTATTTTCTTTAATATTATCTATATCTTTTTCTTTTATTTTGTTATAAATTTTGTCGCAATTTTCATTAAAAGGTATTAATTTCTTTTCATTAAGTTTATTGTTGTAGATTTCATCTTTATTTGTTTCATTTTTGTAATAAGTTATATTTCCATTAATAATATCTTCAATTGATATATTTTTTATAACAAATAATGAATTTTCCATATTGCTAATTTTTTTAATACTATAAAAAATATTTTTCATTATTTTTATTACCTCATTAAAAATTAATTTATTATGTTTATCTTCTCTATATTCCACTTTTTTTAAGCTTAGAATATCACTATTAATAACTTCATCATTAATGAAATTATCATCAGTGTTTTTACTATATTTTGCTGATTTATTTTTTAAAGAAAAACTGTTATATGATTCATTTAATGTCTTTTTCTTCATATTTTCTTTATTATTGCTACATATATAGTTTTCACTATTTAATAAAAGAGTTTCTTCAATATGTTTTTTTATTAAGGAAATTAAATGAATTAAAAATACACAGAAATTATCTTTCATTTTTTTATTTATAGATTTTCTTAAAACTCTTTTAGTAAAAATTTTCTTTTTTTCCTTATGAGATGATACAATATTTCTTAATGAGGTATTTACATCTTTTATATTATTAAAATTTAAACTATCTTCTTTTATTATTTTAAAATAATTACACTTGGTATTTTTTTTGCAACTACTATTACAAAAAGTATCTTCTTTAAACATATCATTTTTTTCATTATATTTTTTATCTAATAATTTAGAGTTTGTAGATTCTCTATAATTTCCATTATGATCAAAATTAAAAAAAATAAAAATATAATCTATTATATTATTTTCATTGTAGATATTTCTATTCAATATATTATTTATGCCATCTTCTATTTCTATAATTTTTATGCAAGAAACATTGTTTAAAAACTTTTGATAATTTTTCATATTTATACTATAAATTATTTCATCAATTTTCCTTTTTATTATAAAATTAAAGAAATTATTTTTTTCATTTTTTATAACATTAGGATTATTAAACATTTCTTTTAATCTTAGTAATATACATACAATAAATATAAATTGTATTTTGCTAATTTCCTTTTTAGATGTATAAGATTTAATTTGATCATTAATATAGTTTGGTAAATATTTCATTATATTATTTGAATTTTCGTTACTTAATTTTTGGAGATTTTCTTTTATTTTATAAATAGGCAAATTCAAAATTAAAAGTGAAACTTTTTTATAATCGTTATAAATATTAATGATTTTTTCTATTTTATCTATAGATAAAAGTTTACAAAATGTATTATATTCTTTATTATTTAATTCATTTAAAATAAGAATAATATTACTTTCACTTAATAAATTAATCAATTTCTTCTGAGTTTCTTTCCACATTTTATCTTTTTTGTCTACCCTCATGGTAATACTTATTAATTTTTTTGTTGGTAACTTTTCTAAAACGCATAGTATATTTTTTAGTGGTAAATTATTTAGGCAAGATACAATTTTATTTTCAGGTAGTAAAATGAAAATTTCTCCGAGTTTTTTAATAGATATCTCATTCATAATTTTTACTAAAAAATTTATAGGTATCCTATCAATAATAGATGTAAATTTATCTAATGAAACATAATTAATGTAATGAATAATTTTTGTTAATTCACATTTGTTTAATAAAATTTCTATATTTTTATCATTTAAATAATTCATTATCTCAATTATTTCATCAGAATTAAAAGATTTATATATTTCAACTAAATTAAAGGAGGAATTTAGATTAATTGAATCTGCTATTTTTTTAGGTGGTAAACTTTTAAGAATTATAATAGTTTTATATAAAGGTAACTCATTTAAAAGTCTATTAATTGTAGTTAAACATAAATTATTAGTAATAAAATGAATATTTTTAATAGACAAAGAATTATGAAGAATATATAACTTTTCATAGGAGATTTTATTAGATAATGAGCTAATTTTTTCTAATGGTAGACATTCTATTATATAATAAAATTTACATGATGGAATAGCATTTATTAGTTTTATAACAATTTCAACTTTTATATGATTAAATATATATATTAATTTATTTTGGGGTAAGTTTAATAAAATTCCTAAAGAATTATTAGTAGATATATGATTTATAATTTCTATAATTTTATCTTGATCAAATAATAATATAAAATTTTTATAATTATCTACATCAAGTAACTTTATTATTTTTTCAATTTTTTCTATTGATAAAAAGTTGAAATATTTTGCCGTTTCTATATTATTTTTAAAAGGAGAAAAAAAATTAACCAATTTCTCCTCGTTTAAGTTTTCTATAATAAAATGCCTTTTTTTTTCTTCTTTTATAGAATTTATTAAGCGTTTAAAATGATTAATAGATAATTTTTCTATTATTAAAGTAGTCTTTTCCTCATCTAAGTAATTTAAGATATTTATGCATTCTTCGATTGATATTTTTTTTAGAACACTAATTATTTTGTCTAAAGATACGTTTTGCATTATTTCTTTTAATTTTTTTTCTTCAATTCCATTCAAACTTTGTTCACTATTGTTATTATCTTTGTAATCATTTTTAAAAAAGGTATCTGTTTTTTTTTTATCATTATTAGATTTGTTTCTTAAATTTTCCATAATATCAAAAAAACTTTCTTTTTTTTTTGAACATGATTCATTAATAAAATATTCATTAATTTCTTCTTTTTTTAAATTACAATTATTCTCAATGCTGATATTTTTTTTATCTTCAATTTTATTATTATAGTTTAATAGCTTACCTTTTTTATATTTTCCATTTGTTTGCTTAGAGGTGCTTATTTTTTCATCTTTTTCCCATTCTTCTTTTAATAGATTAAAACTAGTACTACCATCTGTCTTTTTTTCTTCTACGTTTTTCACTTCCACATTATTTTTAAGAAAAGAATTTCTATCTTTTTTGACTTTAACTAAAACTCCAAAGTTATTTATACATTCTAAATTAGTACTTTTTCGTATATGTTCATTATTTTCATTATATAATATGATTTCTTTTGAAGAATCATCTTTATTATCATTAGAATTATCTAGTGTCAAAAGTTCATTTACTCTCATAATTGAGTTTTTATTAATATCTTTCTCATCATTTAATATTTTAAGTGTAGTTAATTTTTCTTTAGTAACAACTGACTCTGATATTTTTTTTTCGTCAAGACTTATATCTGAATTTTTTGATTCTTCTTCATTATTGTTTATTTTTTCATTTATATCTATTTGATGAATATTCTTCAAATTACGATTTTGTATAGAAATATTTTGATTTTTAAACTTTTTTTTGGTTTTATTTTTTATCTTTTTTTTCTTATTTTTTAAATATTTTTTTTTTTCTTGTGATACCAATTTATAATTTGCTTTACTTTTTTTACGTTTAAAATTTATTTTATCTTTTTTCATTTTTTCATCTAATATATTTTTATTCTCTATCAATATTTCATTTTTTTCTCCATTCATTTTAGAGATATTTTATAAAGAAAATGTATTGAATAAAACGAATGTATAAAAACATATATAAATAAATATATATATATATATAAATATATAAATATATATATATATAGATGTATAGATGTATAGATGTATAATAACATTTAAATTTTTTTTTATTGAGAAGTTTGAATTTTTTATGAAACAAAAAAATAATATAATATAATAAAAACATAAAAAAAAAAAAACATGGAAAATTCGAAATGAAAAATTATATACTTAGAAAATGAGTTATATTTTTTTATTTTATTATTAAACAAAATAGAAGAAAGAATCATATTAGAATATTTTGCATTATTATGCAATGAAATAAATTTTTCTTTTTACTCTCTCTTTTTTGTATTTATTATATAAATATACAAGTAAAATTTTTTTTAAAAATTATAATTTTAATTTCCACTTGTTCTCTTTAAAAAAAAACTTACGTGTTATATAAAAAGATACGTTTATAAAGAAAAAAAATACATATTCAGAATTGGGGCAGTTTATAGAATAATTCTTTTAATAGTCTTCAAAAGAAAAAACTAAAAAAAATTATAACAAATATACAAAAAAGCATTGATGCTTAAAATTTTTTTTATAAAATAATTACTTTAATTTTTTTAAAAAAATTATGTACATAAATAAAATTAATAGTAATTTTCTTTTAATAAGAAGTAACTTGTTATAATTTTTTGAAAAAAAAAGTATTTCATTTTTTTTTTTTTTTTTTACTAGTAGAATTTGCTAGTGAAATTACACTTCCTGCAGTTATTGTTGTTTTTAAATAACTGCATCATATAAACCCATACTTTTTTCTAAAATATGAGTAAAATTATAAGGAACGTCAAAAAACTTAAGAATAAAGAAAAACGTAGAATATAAAATTCTTCATTAAAAAAAAAAACAATTTTTCAAAAATTGCATGCAATAAGATTTCTTCATTTTGTTATTTCTGTATTACATTTTGTAAAAAGAAACAATTTTTTTTTTAAATAATTTAATTAGTGTGTAGTTCCAAGTTGTTTTTTAATAACATAAAGATTGTGTAGAAATATTATATATATTTATTCATAACAACAATATATAGTAGATTCCTTTACAAAAAAAAAAAAAAAAAAAATACACATTTAGAATTTCCAATTGTAAATAAAAATGAAGTTATTTAAACATAGAAAAGGAGTCTATTAAATTTCTAATTAGTAATTTTAATTATTTTTTCTATATTAAAAGAACTATATACATTTTTTAGTCTTTTCAAAAATGTTAAGAAAAAAAGGAAAGAAATGAGTAAATTTTCTTTTGTATTTACTTATGTTGAATTGTATAGATGTGCAACATACCTTTGTTATTAATGAGGAAAAAAAACTAAAAGAAAAATTTATTTTTAGAATTCTGAAAAAGTTAAGAATACTTATTGTATGAATTAAAAAAGAAACAAAAAAGTTATATAATTTTTGAAGTTTCTAAAAGAGATTTTTCATATTTTATTCATAATTATTCTTATAGATTTTTAAAAGAAATAATGAAAATAAAAGAACTTCACCAATAAAAAAAAATTTCAACTTTTAAGAGATTCTCAAAATTATCTTCACCGAAAATATGTATTTAATAGAAATAAAAAATTGTAGAATTCTTTTTTTTTATTACACTTTATATATATGTTACATTCAAAATAGAAATTTCAAGTGTTTAAAAAAAAAAAAAAAGAAAAAAAAAACTTATGCTTTTAAGTGCATCTATAAATTAAAAACATAATCTTAATCTAAAATATATAAAAAAATATTATAGTTACATTCTCATTTTATCATTATAAAATGAAAACAAAATGTTATAAAAATATTTGAATTCAGAATTTGTCAGTAATTTCATGTTTACAATATTGAAAATAATTTATTACAGAAGTAAAAATATATTTGCTGAATAAAGTAAAAGTATATTTCTTTTTTTTAAAAAGATTATTAATATATATGCTTTTATTATTAGAAGATTTGTTATAAAATAATATGCATATAATTGATAACATGAATATCTCTAAGATATAATGAAAGAAATTATTTAAGAAGATCGAACTTAAATTTTTTTTTTAACAAATACAAAAATATTGTTTAATTTTCATTTTTCTTTAAAGAGGTAAATTCTTTTTTTAAATCTCTATTTTTTTTTAATAAAACATTTTGTGATTTTGTATATTTTGAATACATTATTAATAGATAGGACAAAAAAAAAAAGCCAAGATTTTTAAAATATAGTTGTATTTTATTCTTAATTTTATTTTTAAAATATTAAAAAAAATACAATTGCACATGTAATAAAGAAATAAGTTAACAAATATAAATTTAAAAGAAATATATTTTTTAGATTTTCTACTTGTAATTTGCTTTAAATTATATTATTATATTATACTTTATTATTTAGTTTATTTCTATTATTCCTTAAATATAAAGGTAGTATTATTTTGTACTATTAAAAAAAAAAAATATGAAAAAATTTAATACAATTTATTCATTATAAGAAGAAAAAAAAAAAAAAAAAAAAAAAAAAAAAAAGTGAAAAGAAAATATAGTTAGTACATATCATTTATTTTTTTTTCAATATTTCGAAAAAATTTATGAAATGTAGAACTATTTTATAATATTAAAAAAAAAAAAAAATTAAAAAAAATAAATTTTCTTTTATTATGTACCTACTTTAACTAAGATATAATAAATTTATTATAAATAAAAAAAAAGTTTTATTTTCATTCATTTTATGTTTAAAAAATATAGAAGTAACAATAAGAAAAATTAAGATTTATAACACACTTTTGATAAAATAGTTATAAAATAAAAATTAGGTTTATTTTACACAAAAAAAAAAAAAAAAAAGAAAAAGATAAAATTACAGTATTTTGCTTAAGTATATGAGAAAAATATTATTTCACAAAGAAATATTTTTATATACTACAAATATTTTTCATTTTAATTAATGAAAAAAGGGGAAAAATATATATCATTATATATATATTAATTATGAAATATTTTAATGTTAAATTATAGAATAAGAATATAATAAAAAAAAAAAAATAATGCAAATATTAGTTAAAACATTAACTGGGAAAAGACAATCATTTAATTTTGAGCCGTCTAGTTCTGTTTATCAAATAAAAATGGCCATTGAAGAAAAAGAAGGAATAGATGCTAAGCAAATAAGATTAATTTATTCAGGTTTTTATTCTTAATAAATTTACTCTTAGAATATATAACTACATATGTGTTTAACTAAACAAAATTTTAATTTATTTCTTAAATTTTTCATTCCTCTTTTTTTTATTACTTAATTTATAACAATACTTCATTATTTTTATTCATTCTTTTTTTTTTTTTTTTTTTTTTGTGATTTATAAATAATTTTTTAATGTTTATTTTTCTTATATGAAATAATTATTTTTGATTATTCAAATTTGCAATAAATCCTTTTCATTTATAATATATAACTATTAATTTAGTTTTTATTTTTAATTTTTTTAAAGGAAAACAAATGCATGATGACATGAAGTTGAGCGATTACCGTGTAGTACCCGGTTCAACTATTCATATGATTTTACAACTAAGAGGAGGAATTATTTAAATGTAAAAAAAAAGTTTAGACCTTCAATTTTTTTTTATTTATATCATTGAGTTGTTTAGGTTTTCTTATTTTAAAATTTTTAAAATATCTAAAACAAACATTATGACATTTTCTTTTTTTTCTATAAAAAATATTTCAACAAATATATCAAAAACTTTTCATATCTAAAATGTAATACTTATTTTAAGTTTAAAAATTTTTAGTATAATAAATAAAAAAAATAAACTGATAAAATACATTAATATAATTTTTATGTATTAATATAAGTAATGAATTGAATTGTACAACTTTAACCATATATTTATTGAAATTCTCAAAATAAAACATTTTTGTGAAATATTCATATTTATTTTATTTGGCTTAATTTTTTATATAATACATTTTTCATGAATACAACAAAATTATACCTAATATATAAAGTATATATTGTAAATCTATAAAAATATGAAAAAATTCAGAAAATTAAAATGAGATAAAAAAAAAAAAAAAAAAAAATATTAAAATGCAAAAATAAATTTGGAAAGACAAAAATAAAAAATATTACGAATTTCTTTTTTTTTTTTTTTTTTTTTTTTTTTTTTTTTTGTATGTACAATATAAAATAAAAGAACATAATTATTATATTTTTTGATTTTTGTATTTCACATTAAATTATATACATATATACACTGTTTTAACTTTTTTAAATATGTAATTTCACATGTTTATTAAGTAAACTATAAATTTTATATAAATATAAAAATTGTAAAAATAACTTTATCTAATTAATATGAAAAGTTAATATACTACAAAAAATTTTAATATGGGCTTTAACAAAATTTTTTTTTTTTTAAATTTTATAAAGTGTTATATGTAAGTTATGGTTTGAAGAAAATAAAATGCATATTATGTTTTCAGCAAAAGATAATATAAAATGTAATTACTCTATATACAAAAACTAAAATTTTTGTATAATTTTATTATAACATCTTATTATATTACAATAATATATTGTTATTATTTTTATTAATAATATCACAATCAGTAGAATCATTCTTACTTTTCTTCTAATACTTAATTAATTATGCAATAAAAATATATTTTCTAGAAGAATATATTAATAGTTGGAAATTATTTATATATCAAAGCCTTTTAAAGATAAGTTAGAGGGTATATAAAATTTAAAATATACATTTTTTATTTATAGTAGTTTTATTTACTTTGGGTTAATTTACTTAATCTTTCTTGCTCTTGCATATATTTTGAATAGGATTCATTATTTCTTAAATTGTGTCTTTCTCCAACGATAACTATATTTCCTAATTGAGCTAAATGAATTGAACCACCCATCATTTCTTCTGTTTCTAATTGAGATCTTAATTCATTTAAGCCTTTTGCTGTATCTTTATGAGTTTTTTTTCTCCATTCGGATAATCTTAAATCAAAAACATCTTGAATTACAAATTTAATTCTTTTTGAATACATTTTTTTTCTTTGTAGTTCTTTTAATCTTCCAAACCATGTATCTAAAATATTTTTATACTTTTCAATTTGATCAATAAAAAAACCAGTTGAATAAATAAGTTGAAGAAAAGCTTCTATGCAGTATTCTTTTGGTTCTTCATATGCAATTAATAAATCATGTGCTATACTAATAACTATTGAAATAGATACAATATGCCTCTGAAATAACTCTCCTATTAATTTTACTATACCAAATAATCTTTTTTTTTGTTTTTGCTCAACAAAACTTAGTTCTTCTTCATTTTCATCATTTTTTAATTTTTCCTTCATAGTAGATTCAAATGTACTAGGTAAGTTTTCATATTCTTCTTGGATCTTTTTTAGTAATGCAATTTCAAAAGAGGTTTTTTTTTTTTTTTCAAAATTGGGTGATCTCCATTTTAATGCCTAAAATTAAAAAAAAAATAAAAAAATAATTAAATATGTAATATATATATATATATAATGCTTTTTAATATACGAAAATATATTCGTTATAAGAAAATGATATTTAAAATTTTGAAAATTATTTAATTTTCATTTTTATTTCATTATAATTACGATTATTTTATATAATTTTAATTTATTTTCATTTTTCTCATATTTATACCTGACAAACATCTGCATACATTTCTGACCAGTCATGCTCTAAGACTGCTTTATTAATAACCTGATTTACTACAGTTTGAATTTCATCCATATTTGAACGAGTAGCCATTATTTGGCAGATTTTTTCTGTTATAATAGGAAAATTTTCAACAGTTAATTTATTAAGCAAACTTTTTATCTGCCTTTCCATATATTCAAGAGGTGACATATTTTCTTTCTTTTTAAACACATATAATGCTTTTGCAGGTTTTTCAGCTACTGTTTCTTCTTTTTTTTCATTCTGATCATCATTTTTATTATCACAAACATCCTCTTCTTTTTTGTTTTCATTCATTTCATTTTCTTCGTTTTTATTTAATTTATCTTCTGTGATATTATTTTCTTTAATTTCCATATCTCTTTTAGCACTTTCATTTTCTTTGACATTTTTTTTTTCTTCATTTTTTAATTCCAAATTTTTATCATTAGTTTCCACATAATCCTTTTTTGCTTTTTTTTTATTTGACATATTATTATTATTATTATTTGTTGCTTTTATATTTTTCTCATTGGTATAAGTAATTATGGGTTTTTCTATTTGTTCATTTTCTTTTTTATTATTTTTCAAATTTTTATTTTTATTTTTTTTACTTTTTTTTTTATCACCTAATGATACATTTGTTTCATTAATTATAAATAAATCTTCTTTTTTTGATTTATTTTTTTTTTTATTTTTATTTTCATTTCCTTTTTTCGATAAATCATTTAAGTCAGCTTCCAATTGAGTTAAAATAACATCTTTTTTTTTTATAATAGAATTTATATCAATGTATTTGTCTTCACCTAATTCTCCCCAGTCATCATTATCCTCTTCTTCTTCATAAATATTTTTATTTTCTTTTCCATCTATATTTTCATTAAATGTATTATTATTCTTGTTCATAATATTTGCGTTATCGATGCTTACTATATTTGTATTATTATTATTTATAAATGCGGTGTTATTGAAGTTCATATCATTTAACTTATTTGTATCCATATTAATATTATTGTATTCATTAGATATGTTCACAGCATTTGAATGGTCATTAAAATTTTCATTTATGTTTGCTGATCTTTCATAACTATAATCATTTTGATTTGATATACCTGTATAATTATTATTTACATTTGTGCATTCTCTTTTCATATAATTAACATTTTCAATATTTTTTTTTATGGTATTCATTCGATTGGGATTAAATGATTCTGAATTTTTGTT
Organism: Plasmodium gallinaceum; assembly: GCF_900005855.1. Lineage (NCBI taxonomy): Eukaryota > Apicomplexa > Aconoidasida > Haemosporida > Plasmodiidae > Plasmodium > Plasmodium gallinaceum. The sequence continues at coordinate 442,771 of NW_021628316.1, read as the reverse complement.
GAAATTTGATTTCATTTTATTATTGATATAGTCATTTTGATTAATATTATCTTCTGTAATGTTTAAACTAGAATAATTATTTATTTCACTACAATTATTGTTCATATAATTCATGTTCAAATTATTCATATACATATTATTTGTATTTATATTATTCATATTCATGTTATTCATATTCATGTTGTTCATGTGCATGTAATTTATATTGTTCATATTTATAGTGTTCTTCAAATTTGTTTTATTTCTATTTATGTTTTCGTTATTTGTGTTAATCAAATTATTTTTCTTATTTTGATTATAATTCATAAAAAATGCATTTGGTACATGCGAATTCCTTTCTTGTGCATGTAAATTATTATTATTATCATTTATGTTCATAATATTGTTATTTTTATTAATATTCAAAATATTATTATTATTATTAATATTCATAATATTATTATTATTATTATTAAAGTTGTTATTATTAATATTAATATTATTATAGTTATTATTATTATTATTAATATTATTAATATTATTGTTATTACCATTATCATTATTAATATTATTATTATTATAACTATTATTATTATTATTATTATTATTAATATTATTATTAATATTATTATTATTATAACTATTATTATTAATATTATTATTATTAATATTATTATTATTATTATTATTATTATTATTATTATTATTATTATTATTATTATTGTTGTTGTTATTATTATTATTATTATTATTATTATTATTGTTATTATTATTATTATTATTATTATTATTATTATTATTATTATTGTTATTATTATTGTTGTTGTTATTGTTAATATGCGAATATTTTGCATTATTCTTAAACATAAAATTATTGTAATATTTGTTTTTTGTTAAACCCTTGTTTTCATTTATATTATAATTACTTTTTGCATAATTACAGTTACTATCATTATTATTTTCTCCTTTCATGTTATATGGTAATTCGTTTTTATTAAATTCAAAATTATTTGCACAATTATCAAAATTCAGTTTATAATTTGCAGGATTATTTAAATTATTAGGTACATTATTTAAACCAGTAGAAATAGAATTTTGATTATCAGATTCATTCTCCATATGTCCCGTAAACTTGATTTGTTGATTATTATAATTAATGCTTGCATTAAAATCTTTTTGGTTATTTTTTAAGTTTTCACCTAAATTAGAATTTCTATTTTTTAAAATGTTTGTATTGCTAATATTATCTTCATTTTTATAAGTATAATTATAATTAATTTGATTTTTATAATTATTATTCTTCTTATTTTCTTTATAATCTATATTATTATTAAAATTATTTGTCATATCATTATTTTGATTATTAAATTTACTAATTTTATAATTCTTATTCATATTTTTATAAAAAGTATTACTGTTCATGTTGCCAAAATTATTATTTAAATTGGCACTAGAATTGTTAAAATTGTTATAATTGTTTTGATTAACATTTTTCATATTGTTCTGATTATCAGAAATAGGTTCACCATTATTATAGATATCTGTATTTTGGTTATTAACATTTGTAATATTTACATTATTAATTGATGCATTAGTATTATTAAAATTTCTGTTTATTCCTCTTTCATTTAATGTATAATTAATATTTGTATTAACAATATTAGTATTTACATTTTTTACATTCGAATTACTTCTACTTGCACTTTTATTGTAATTATTTTTAATGTTCCTGTTATATTTTAAATTATCTGTATTATTCATATTTTTAATATAATTATTTTTTGTAAATTCTGAATTTTCAAAATTAGAGTTCATATCATTGTTATTAAAATTATTATTTCTAAAATTTGCTGTATTTACTTTTTTGGACCTCCAGCTTTCTTGGTCTATTAAATTATCTTTTTTATTGTTTGCCATAAAATTGTAATTATCATTATCTTTATTTGTATTTATTGACTTATTTACATTTCGAAAATTTTGATTTAATCCATTTCTCAAATTGTTCCATTCATTATTTATATTTTCAGCATTATAATTATTAGTATTCGTATTAATGGAAATTTGTTGATTATATGTTGATGGAATGTTATTATTTCGGGGATTTTTGTTAAATCTTTCCCTAAAAAAAATAAATGAATACATATAGGATTTTTAAAGCCGTAATTTTTATATAACTATAATAAAATATTTTTGAGCATTCATATATATATATATATGTTTTTTCAATTTTAATTACCACTTTTTATTTTCATTTCCTTTTTTTTTATTCGAATCTATTATTATATCATTTTTTCCCTTTGAAAAAAAAAAAAAAAAAGGAATATAAATATATATATAAATAGCATCTTTCAAAAAAATATATAAATATGTATGTTTTATATATATTTTATATTACTTCATTTTCATTTTCATTAATATCTTGAACATTTTTTTGCTTCATATCCAAGCAACTCATTTTATTTTATTTTTTTATATTTTATTTTTTTTGTTTTAATTAATGAAATAATTTAGTGAAACAATAAGAAAAAAATAAAAATTATATTGTGTAATTTAAAAAGAAATTTATATTATCGTGCAAAAATTTTTAAAGCATATAATGTATGAAAAATATTAATTATGAAAAGGTAAAAAAATGAAAAATAAAATGTATAAAAAAAATTAATTAAAAAAAAATTATATTTGTATATAAATATGTAGATAAATATATATAAATGTAAATTTTTTCATATAATTTCTTGATGTATTTAAAACTTTCAAAATGCACAACAAATGCAAGTTTATAATAAAAATTAATAAAAAAAAAATTTATCATTAAATTTAATTAAATACTGCTTTTTATAGTAAAAAAATAAAAAAAAAAAATAAAAAATTTCACTTTTTTCTATTTCATTTTTGATTTTAAAAATACATTTTGTACAAATATATATATATATATATATATACATATGTAAAAAAAAAATTCAGTAGAAAAATAGTGTACATAAATTAGCACAAACTATAATTTTTTTTTTTTAATTAAAATTATGTACATTTTTTATAAATCTGATATATTTCTTTGAGTATTCAAAAAAATATTAAATTGTAAAATATAAAAAAATTTCATCTTTTACTTATTTTAGGGAAATAATTGCATCTCTTCATAATATTTTACAGGCATTACATTTTTTTTTTTTTTTTTTTTAATTTTATATAGGCTAAGTGTACAAATAAAAAAACCTTTAAAATATATTTATATATTTAGGCATATTAAAAATATAATTTTTTATTTTGATGCTTTAAAATATCGAAAAATATTAATTTATAAAGTATTATACATGCTTTTATGTTATAATTTCTAACTTTAAGAAATTTGTGCATAATTTTATTATTCATCTTTAATTGATTGTTCAGGATTTACTTTGAAAATTAAATTAGAATATTTTTTATCTTTTATTTTTTTTATTTTAAGTAATAATATAAGAAAATTTAAGTTTATTTTTCTCACATCACTTTGAAAAATTCTACATAGTAGAAAATCTTATAATTTTTTTATAATTTTAAAATATTTCATTAAACAATAACATTTTATACCTTTAGAAGTGTTCTATTATTTTAACATTTTTTTTTTCGAGAAAAAAAAGAAAAAAAGTTAATAATCTTTAAATGAATCTTTAATAAAAAATATATTAAAAGAAACGTAATCTAATATTTTACAATGAAAATGTAATTTCTTAATTGCTTATTTTTGAAATATATAATATGCATATAAGTATTTGGAGTGTGCATATATTGTTTCATTTCAATCATTCCTTTTAAAAAAATAAGTAAAATTTAACTAATTATATTAAAAATTTTAATAAAAAAAGAAAAAAGGTTTTAAAACTTAATATATTAAGTATGTATCTTAAATTTTTCATAATGTTTTGTGTGAACATTTTAATATCAAAAAAAATGAACAAGCATAAAAATGTTACTATTATGCAATTAATTTTTGCTACTAATAGATATAAAAAAATTCATATTTCATTTTTATTACAGAAGGTATCTAATTTATATATAATAATATATACAGCGTAAAATGTTCTAGCAAAATGATCGTATTTATAAACAAAATAAGAAGTAGAATGTATTGAAGTAATAGTAAACTTTATTCTTTAAATACTTAAAAAGAAATATTTTAATATTTAAAATATAACGGAAAAAAATTATATAAATAATGTTACTTTTTACTTTTAAAATAAATACTAATATAATTTTTATGAAAATTTTTTATGAAAAAATAAAAAATTTTGAAGGATTTTAAAATACAATCTTAAAAAGTTAATGTATATGCATGTTAAAAAAAAAAATAATAGTTCTTTTTGTACGCACACAATGCGAAATGGACAACCCAAAAAACTATTATATTTTACTTTAAAAATGTAATGAAAATAATTATAAATAAAATGAACATCCTTCATGATTTATATAAATGCTATGAATTTGCAATATTAGAAAACTCTAATTATAATTCAGAGTAGATTAAATTGTATAAAGTTCAATATTATTTTTTTTTTTTTTTCAATTTAAATATAAAAAAAAAACAAAAATCCTCGAAATAACATAGAACACATTTAAATGAAAATATTAACATTAAAAAAAAAAAAAGAAAAAAAGTATATTTAATATGTATGTAATCAAAGTATTTAAAATTTAAACTTTTTGAAAATTGACATAAGAAAGAAGTATTCAAAGAATATTAATAAAAAAAGTGAATTAAAATCATGATTTATTTTTATAACCTGTGCAAGTTGTTAATGCATTAAAAAAAAAAAAAAAATATATTGAAATTTTTATAAAATTGTACACATTTTTAAATGTGTATAAGAAATGATAAAGGCCTAAGATTCTCGAAAGTTAAAATTTTAATGTAGATAAAAGTAAATTGAAATATTTTTATAAATATATAAAAATTATTTTAAAGAATTGTTTTTCCGTTAATAATTTTTGTGCGAAATTATTAAAGCATAGTAAATATTACATTGTCCAACAAACTGTTTTTATAAAATATAATTTAGAAAAATATTTGAAAATCATAAATTATTTTAAATTTTAATAATTTTTTTTTTCCATTTTTTTCTTTTTTCTTTTTTTTTTTTTTTTTTTTTTTTTTTTTTACCTCTTTTTGTATAAAAGGATATAGTGTCAAAATTTTTTTTTTAATTATTTATTCAAATTTATATACACATTTTTAATAAGTATTAAATAAAATTATAATGTTATAATAGTATTGCTATTAATCTAAGAATTGAAATAAATTGCATATAAAATAGAATAATAAAACAACTACCTTATATTTATTATTGATTAATTATTAATTATTAAAATGATTAAAAAAATTAATATTCGTTCATTACTTTTTTATTAATTGTGATATATAATTTACATAATAATAAATAGTTAAGTAGAAGAACGATTTCTATATCATTTTATGTATAAGCATTTTAAAAAAAAGAATTTATATGCGAAATAAATCTAATGAATAGTTTTGTTATATAATAAATATAAAAAATAAAAAAAGAATTATATTAAAATGAGATATTCATTAGGGTTAGATACTTCTAAGAAGATTCAGGATGTTTCTATGACAAGTGAAACGTAAGCCAAAAAAATAAAAAAAAAGAATATAAAATATTTATATTTTATAAGATATATAATGCGTTATAATAAAGACGTATATATCTATGTTTATTCTATAATTTATAAAATTTCAAAATATTACCTCGAATAATTATAAAAACGCAAATGAAAAATAATAGTAAAATTAATAATTATGCAATCATTTTATACTAATTTTTGTTTTATTTTCATTTGTACCATATTTAATTATGTTAAATGTATTTATAATTATTTTATATTTTTTATATATTTTTTTTTATTTTAAATGATTTTCATAAATAAAACATAAAAATAAATATTATTTTTAGAAATGAAAAACATAACATAATTAAAAAAAGTAGACATAAAAAAAAAAAAATAAATAAATAAATAAATAAACTAGTAATATTTAATTATATTAAAAATATAGTTTTTCTAAATCGTATAAATTTTCTATATTTGTCTTACGATTTTTTTTTTCTTTTTTACATTTAAAAAAAAAAAATAGAAATAGAAATTGTATTGTAGAAATAATGAAAAATTCCAAGGGGGAAAAAAAAAAATTGTATATTATATATTTATATTTTAATCTTTGAATATAAATTAAATATTGTATTAAATTATTGTCTTTTATACAAGATAAATTAGTAAATTTTTAATGAAAAATTTTAAAAAAAATGAGATTTTATTTTTTTTTATTTCTTGTAGTCATAAAGATATCCTTTATTTATTATCAATATAATTATTTACAATATTTATATATAACGAGTTATAAAAATTCATTAATATATAATCATTAAGTGAAAGAAATATATAGAAATAAAATTTGTATCACTAATTTTTTTTTTTTTTTTTGTTTCATTGAGTATTTTTGAAATTAATTTAACTTAGTATATTTATTTTACTTTATATTTTTTGATGTACATTTCAACATCATAGAAATATACATATATATTAAGGACATATTATTATTTTTTTTTTTTTTTTTTTTTTAGAACTGAAAATGTATATGAAAAAGAAATTAATGATATGAATAGAATAAATAGTTCAAATTCAATTATAAAAAATGAAAGCATAGATGGTAACTCATTAAATAAAAAAAAAAAAAAAAAAAAAAATTTTATGAAAATTTTTAAAAAAAAAAGGAAAAAATCGAAAAATTTGAAAGGCAAGGATTTTAATATTAATGATGATTCAAATTATTTATTTTCTAATATAAATAATGTTGACTCAAAAAAATATTTTCTATCTTTTAATGAACTAAGTAAATATGATGAAAATCTTGATAGAGATTTAGATAATGAAAAAGACACCAAGAAAAATAGTAGCAACAATACAAAAAATGAAAAAAATAAAAAAATTAATGATATAGATAAAAAAGATTCAAAAATTAGTAATAAAAGAAAAGAAGTAAATAAAGAAAAAATAAATTCACAAAATAATTACAATGAAAGATATGATAAAAAGACCAATAATGAGTATAATATAGATGAAAATTATAATTTTGAATTGAATGAAGATTTAAAGAAAGAGTTAGAGAAAATAAAAACAGATATAGATCAAATTAAAAAGAAAGGAAACTTAAGAAGAATGTATGATGATTTAAAATATATTTTATTATTTCAAAATGAGATAATTGATACATTAATTGATGATATTAGAAAAAATAAATTAAAAACGAAATATGATTTATTTGATGATTGTACTATTAAAGGAGATGTGAACAAGATGATTTTAAATCAAATTACGTTAGATCTTTTAAAATTTAAATATGTAAACACAAAATTAAAGGAACTAATTATGTGCATATATGATACAAAAAAGTTTAATAGTTTAATAAGGAAAATTATTTATAATAATTTAGATGAAATGAGAAAATTAGTTGGTAAAGATGGAGAGTTATCTATAGCAAAATCTATGTTAATTTTTTTATATAAACAATTGAAATATTGTTTGGAAGAAGAAGTTCAAAGCTATTATAATAATGTAAAAAATATAAATGACGACATTCATAATATAAAAAAAAATATTTTAAATATCATTTTTGATTCGATAAATGATGTTTGCTCTTTACCTGATCCATATTATATATATAATACAAATGAGGAAGAATGTATTGAAATAAAAAAATCAAGAGAAAAAAAATTAATGTGTCCTGTATATGCTAATGATTTAAATAATATTTTTTACTTATATAACAATATATATTCAGAGGAAAATTCTAAAGAAGTAAATCAAGATAATTTTAAGAACTATTGTTTTAAAAATAATATAAAAGGAAATTGTGAAAATTCTAACATCCACGTGTTAAATAAAAATGAAAATACAAAATTTAATGTCCCATTAAGAGATATGTATAAATCTTACATAACTAATGATAATTATGAAAATGTTTGTTCTTCTGTATCATATGCAAATCATTTAAATAACTTAAATGGTCCATATATAAATGAATCTATATGTAACAACAATAATTCGCATTTCAATAATATCATTAATAATCAACTTCCCTTAAACATTTATGGAATTAATAAAAATGTAAATCATCCATATTATTATTTCTGTAATCTAAAAAAAAAGAAAGAAGATTATCAAGGTAATATAAAAAATATTAGCTGTAACATTCCTCCCACATACAATAATAAAATATATGATAATCCCCTAAGTGTGAATAAAAATATTAGAAGAATGAGTAATAATAACAACATTTTAATGTATAATGAAAATGGTTCTTTATTAAATCATGATATAAATAAAAAAAACAGCATAACGCATTATATGAAATGTGAGAATAATTATGATAATACAAGAAATAAAAAATGCATCATATACGATAAACATATAAGTAATGATAATAATAATAATAATAATATAAGAATATATGATCAAGTGAATTATAAAAATCAAATTTTAAACAATATATGGAATGATGTTAATAATAAAATTCAAAATGATAGAAATAACGATATTCATGAAGAAAATATAAATATAATAAAAAAAAAAGAATATATGAATAAAGGTGATGAAATAATGGATATTTATGAAGATAATAATAATAGGTTCTATAAAAATAATAAAATATCAAATGAGATGAAATATGAAAAAAGTGAAATGATTAACAAAAAAAATATGTATACAGGGTTTGAAATTATATCAAGCAAAGAAGAAATGAAGAAATTAGAAAATTTTTTAAATGACAAATGGGGAAGTTTTAAATTATTTGAAAAATGGATAAGTGACTGTTCAAAATGGCAATGGATAGATTTAAAACTTCAAAGAGAGCAAATAAATGATAATATAAAATTAGAAAAGTTAAAAGAAGAAAAAAAAAAATATTTAGAAAAATGTATAAATAATAAAATAAAGGAATTATGGTGTGGTCGTATGAAGGGATTAATGACTTTAAAATTATGTGATATAGAAAAGAAAATTACAAAGAGTTTTTCATCAAATATAGTTAGTCAAAATGTAAAAGATGTTATACTAGATTTAGAAAGAAATACTATGTGTTTCGAGGATTTATATGCAAAATTTATAAGCAAAGAAGTATATAATAAAAAATTAAATTTGCTAAAAAAGTATAATGAATATAAAGATAAAAATAAGCATGATAAAGGTAATTTCAAAAATGATAAGGAAAAAATTTTTTTAGGTAGTAACTCTGAAAATATAAAGTATATACATAAAAAAAAAGGCTATGTAAAATCATTAATATATAGTTTTAATAAGAAATCACAAAAAAGTAACAATAAATATAACTCAGATTTGAAAAAAAATAGTGAATTATGCAATAAAGAAAAGAATATATATTCAATCAAAGGATATACTTCTCCAACGTATAATAAAAGTATTGAAAAAAATGAAAATAATAATGATTTTAAAATTAACTATAAAGGAATGGAGGTGAAGGAACATAAAATTAGGGATAATAATTCATATATGAATAATAGAATAGAAGATTACGAGATAATAAAAAACAGGAAATTTTATTCTTTTAAAGATAACATTTCATTGAATAAAATTGAATATATAAAAAAGGACTCAAATAATTATGATAAAAAGAAATATTCTAACTTTGAATCGGATAGCTCTTCATCAATACTGAAAACAAAATCAAATATTACACAAAAACAAGATGATTCTTTTGAATATTCAAGAAGTATTGAAAAAGATAAATATGAAAAGAAAAAAAAACACAGAAAAAGCAATATGAGTACCCTTAAAAAATTTTTTAACTTAAAAAGAAAGAAAAAAAAAAAAGAAAAAAAAAATACAGAAAATTTTTTATTAGATATTGAAAGTAATTCTAAAAATGCTAATAAGGATTATCATATAAACAGGAAAAAAGACATAATATATTCCACAGGTGAGAAAGTTGAAAATATTAGTAATACCATTGCACATGATGAATTACACTCTTTAGATAAAAATAAATGTGACAAAGAAAGAAAGACTATAATAAATCAAAAAGGAGATAATATTCATCCCTATATAAAAAAAAAAAAAATTAAATTAATAGGAGATTTATTTAAAGAAGAAAAATGTGAAATATATGATAATTCGTCAATTCAGAACAATAGATACTTAAATGATTTCAATAAATTGCATATATTAACAACAGAAAAGGAGGGAAATAAAACTTCATATTCTTCAAATGGAAGAAAAATTACAAGAAATAACGAAATGAATGGAATTAAATTAAAATTAAATAACTCTTCGAAAGGAAAAAATGAATATCTTGTAAATGAAAATAATTTAAATAAATCAAATTATGTTTTTAAAAATAGTTATTCTTTTGAAGAAAATCAGGAAAACAGTTTATGGGAAGAGTCATTAAAAAATTATAAAATTAACGAAAATTTTAATAAGTCTAATGATACTTTAAAAAAAACTGAAGAAGAAAAGAAATATAGTTTTGAATTTGATGTTACAAATATAAAAAAAAAATTAAGCGAGGATAATTTACCTTATGATTATAAGAATGAAGAGGTAAAAAACATTGAAAAAAAAAGTTCTTTAACATATTCGAATATTTCTTATTCTACAATTAAGGAAGATAATAAATATGAAAAATATTCCAGTTTGGATTCCATTAAAAAAAAAAATAAAAAAAATAAATTAAATAAATTTTTTAAAAATTTAGGTAAATTTAATTTTAAATCTTCTAAAAAAGTAAAAAAAAAAGAAAATAATTCCGATGAGATAATTTTAGATGATTTTAGCACTGTTTCAAATTCTAAAAGTGACAAAAATATATACAGAGAAAAATTAGAAAAAAAGGATAATAATGATGATTATGATCACAACACATCAAAAAGTTTTTTGACTAATAGTGATTTAAGTAATAAAAATAGCCTTGGTAAAAGTAAAATGAACATGAAAGTTGATAAGATATATTCATATATAAACAAATTAAAAGAGAAGAAAAAAAGTATTAATAAAATAGATATAAATCATAACGACGAAAGCTTAAATAATTATAATGCAGATATTTCATTAAACAAAAAAGGAGAATACGAAAAAAAAGAACTAAAAGAAAGAATAAGAATGGAAGAGGAAGAAGATATTAATAGTAAATATGAAAAATATGAATATGCAAAAGAGAACAAATCTGATGGAGAATACGAAAATATAAAAAGTAAAGATAAAAAAGAACTTTATAATAATTTTCATAATGATGATGCGATGAAAAAATTTGAAAAAAAAAGTAAAAAGGATAAAAAGGAGAAAAATAAAAATACATACGATAATTACTGTAGTTCTAGTAATAAAAATGTAGATTTAAACGATAATAATCATATAATTGAAAAAAAAAAAAAAAAGCATACTAAAATAGGATATATAATAAAAAATGATAATAATGACGTTGGTAAAATTAGATCCAGTTCTGATAATTTAAGTGAGAAGAAAATTAATAGTTCTAAATTATCTCCACGATTTGGATATAGTTTATCCAATGTTGATTTTTCAAAAAATAATGAAAATACCTTTAACAATAGTTCAAATTTTGATAGACTCACTGAAAATATATCTAAAAATAAAAAAAAAAAAAATGAAGAAATAAAAAAAAACAAAGATGAAAACAGTATTAAATTAGATGAATCAGGTAATGTAATTGACAAAAAAGAAAAAAAAAAGAAAAAAAAATTTGTAGTTACATCCTCTTTTAATGATTTAAACAAAAATAAAAACATACAGAATATAAAAGAAAATATTGATGTTCATAAGGGAACAGTTTTATCAAATGATATGGTGAAATATAAGATAGATGATGATAGTTTATATAACAATATTTATTTTGAAGAAACAAGTAATAATTTAAAAGATATTTCAAAAAGTTTCTTAAATGATAAAAATAGTTCATCATTTTATAAAAAAAATCAAAAAAGAGAAGAAAATTCATCAAATTCTCATGAGATCATAAGATTATCAAGTTTTAAATCTAGATCAGATACTAATGCAATACGTAGTGATGACCAAAAACTAGATGTATTATCATGTGGAAATGCTTCATGTAATCATAATACAGAAGTTAAAAAAGAAGATTACTCATATTACAAATATGTTCAATCAATATTGCCTTTTGGAATATTATCACAAAAAGAACATAGTGATGCTGATTCTCAAATAAGTGGAAAATTAAATGCCTCTGAAAAATTTTCGTGAAATATAAAATTGAAAAACATCTTGGTATATTCATATATTAACAACATATTATGAAATATAACTAAAATAAAAATAAACAGAAAAATGTATAAAAAAAATAAAAAATATTTTTTCTATATTAAAAGATAATTTCATCTAATATATAAAAAATATTTTGTCTTTAAAAATTTATCATTAAATAAATATGTTTTTTTTTTAGTTTTTTTTTTTTTTTTTTTCTTTTTATAATAAAAAATGGATTTAGTTTTTTATTTATGAAGTTTCTATTATTTTTTCTCAATACTATAATGGAATTAATGTAAATTGATTTTTTAGTAATATAAAATAAAAATATATAATAGTCTTCATATATTATTATTTTTTTAAAAAACTTTGTAAAATTTTTATTTTTTGAGAAATATGTTTTACATTTTTAGTATTTAAAGAGAACAAAGTTTTTAAGATTTTAAAAGACAAAACCTTTTTTTGTCCTTTTTTATTTATATTAGCTAATTTAAAGTGTATAATTTTGTAAAACTTTCAAAAAAATAGGTCATTTTAAAATATATTATGTCTTATATGGTAATATTTTAAATGAAAATAAAAAAAATATGTATTTCATTTTTTATTTACTATATTGATTCTTTAGATAATTATGTAATTCGATTTAAAAAGAAAAAAAATGATTTTAGATGGGATATTTAAAGGAAATATGTTTTACACTTAAAATATATGGTGTTTTCATTTAAAAAAAATAAAATAAAATAAAATAAAATAAAAAAGACTCTTACATAAATGTAGATATTATTGAAGATATTTTTTTTTTTTCTGATGAACTTTAACTATTTATTTAAAAGCTTTGGATAATTTTGTACATCCATAATTTAAAAAATTTACTTGATATTTTTCACTTTATAAATTAAATACTGTTTCATATCTTAATAAAAATGATACTAAAATTTCATAATTTCTTTTCAATTAAACACAACCAATTGATATACAGTATAACTTTTTTTTAAATATTATTAAATACATTATTCACAAAAATTTAATAACTAATAGTTCTATTAAAATAAAAAAAGAAAAATATAAGTAAAATACAACTACAAAAATTTAATGTAATTTAATAAATTTATAACATTTATTCAAAAATGTAAAATTGGAAAAATAAATAACACAATGAATTATTTTAATAAAATATATTTTTTTTTAATGTATGTTTGTTCTCAAATTTTATAAGAATTTATATATGCATGCAGTACTTGTAAAGTTAGATTATTTGTTTTTTAAGAAAATTATTAGATCATATTGAAAATAAATTGTGTAAAAAGAACTTAAGAAAAAATAATTAAATTTATCTTTTTTGAAAAGAGTTATAAATATTTCTCTTATTCTCTATTTGAGACATTAAAGAAAACCAGTAGGAATTTTTCTATGTAAAATTAGATTAGATACAAATAAATAGTTATATAGAAAGGTAATTTATTTATATAAATATACTATGAAGTTAAAAATTCTCTACTCTCCCCTATTTACATATGTTCTGAAAGTATTACATTATTATTAAAAGCTTTTAAAAAAAAAATTCCATAATGAATTATCTCTATAAGAGAGATTTTTTTGATATCTTGTAAGATGCATGCATTAGTATTTTAGAACTTACCTCATTTTTATATTTTATTCTAATTATCATTTTTCTTATTTTTTTTAAAAATAGAATTTATATATGAAATTTAAATAAAGATTTTTTAATTATTTATCTTCCTACTTTGTTTACTATTGAACATATATATATATATATATATTTTTATTTGTTTTTCTATAACTTTTTTTTTTAGTTTTTTTTTTTTTTTATTTTATTGAAAGTAGTTATGATTTTTCAACCTTTTTTTTAATATACGTATATATAACAATGAAATTTATATTTATATTACATATATTACTATATTTTTTAATTAAATTTATATTTTGTAAAAATGAATATGTAACTTCTGAGAAAAATCAAATTAATTCAGAATCAAATAAAAATGATAATTTAGATAATATTGATGAAGCGGAATTAGAAGCTAAAAAGAAAGAATTCAATGTTATATCAGAAAATTCTGAAGACACATATTTTGAAGATACTTCAGAATTAATTTATTATGATGATAATTTAGATAATTTAATTTCAGAAGGTTTTTTAGAAAATGACGAAAATGTGAAGAAACTAACGAAGAAACTAACAAATTTCTTAGGAGAATTAATAGAAGATGCAACTAGCAAAAATGAAAATTTTCTTGAAATTGTGGATAATAAATTATATGATACAGAATCCTTTGATTTCCCATTAAAATATATATTAAATGACAATAAAAAGGAAACATTTAATCAAAATATAGGAATAATGGAATTTTCGTGTCCTATTTGTGGTGATTATTTTAATGTAGATGAGTGTAATTACAGCATACCTGAACATAAATATATAGAAAAGCTTATATGTTCTAAGAATAATAAAAGTGATTTATTTAATAAAAATAGTTCACTTTTTTTTCATTATTTAGATAAAAAAAAATTTAACCCAATAAAAGTCAAAAACTTATCTTTTTGTCCAGATGTAAACAAGATTCGTCAAAAAAGTAGCACTATAGAAAATGAACAAAATAAGAAAACTGATAAATCTATGAAAAATCAGGCTCTTTTAAGTTTAAATAATCATTTTGAAGAAACAGAAATACATAAACTAAAGAAGTATCTGTTATATTTTAAAGAAGTATCAAACAAATTAACAACTCATAATAAAAATATTGAAGAAAATTATGATTTATATAAGTATATTAAAATATTAAAATATATTGAACACTTAAGATTTATATGTGTTACTAATACTTGTGCAAAATGTTTTTTTAATTTAGTCCATGCACTTGATTTTATAATACATAATTCTTTATTACAATATCGTAAATCCTACTTTACTTTAAGAAATATATCTATAAATGTTATTAAAGAAATGGAAAAATTAACAAAGATATTAGCCAAATTAAAAGATAAAAATTCATATTCTAATAAATATAAATATTATAAGAAATACATATCTATAGAGGCTAGTGCAAAAAATATGATTTTATTAAGTATTAATAATTATCAGAAAATATTAGAAAAAGAGTTTTTGAAATTACCTAAAAAATCTTTAAAATTAACAGAAGAAAAGAGTAATAACTAAAATTCATCTAAGAGATTTAAAAAATAAAAATATTAAATAAATTTTATTTACATATATTTTTTTAAAAATCATTAATTTTTTTTTTTTTTTTGTAAATGAAATATGTATTAAAATTTATAATTATTTACAGTACATTTTTCTTGGTTTCTTTCAATATAATATATTTGCGTATATTTATTATATAAATGAATATTATTTTGTTCTCATAATTTTTCTATTACTCTTTTGAATACAATTGTAAAAAATTTGATATATTGTTTTTAACAAGAATAAATTCAAATAATATTATATTTATCAGTAAAGTGATAGCGTATATATCAAAAGATGAAAAAAATAATTTTTTAAATAACAGATGAAAATAAATATTTGAATTGAATGTCTGTGTTAGAAATATTATTCAGTAATGGATATACCGTTAATTTAGAAAAATGATAAAAAGAAATGCATACATAACTTTTTTTTAAAAATTTTTATATGTTATTAATGTTTTGAAGTTTTTATCATATAAATATTCTATAAAAGGGTATTTGATTTATGAATAAAAAAAGATAATATTTAATGATCTTTTTTTTAAAAATATACCTTTTTATTGTTTTATTTCAATATTTTTAAATATATTATCATAAATAGATACCCTTTAAATTTTATAAATTTTACAACAATATATAATTTTTTTATTAATACTTAAAAAAAAAAAAAAAAAAAAAAAAAAAAAAAAAATTAATTATCAAACTTTGATGTATCATAATATTTTTTATTTTCTTTGAAAAACTTTTCAAAATTCTCTCTTTGTTCCTTTAAGTTCCAATCTTCATCATGATAAACATCTTCAAACAATCCTCCTACAATGTTATATCTTTTAATTTTCTCATATTTTTTTAATTCTTTTAATACTTTTTCTTTAACACTTTTTCTATGCAATTGATCTTCTTTTTCACTGTATAAATTATTATTTTTTAAATATAAAAATAATCTACTTATAGGATGAACACCCTCTTTTCTCCATGCCTCATTCTCTTCTTTTGGTCTGTATAAGGATGAATCATCTGATGTACTATGGTGACCATATCTATATGCCATGAATTCAATAAAAACTGGTTTGGACTCGTTAATACAAATATCTCTTAATTTTTTAGTAGCTAAGTAACTAGCAAATAAATCGTTTCCATCAACTCTAACTGATTCTACTCCCAAAGCTATTGCCCTAGGAGCAATTCCATCTCCTCTATATTGATCTTTAACAGATGTGGATATAGCATATAGGTTATTTTTACAAACAAACATTGTTTGTGATTGCCTTACTGATGCAAAATTGACAGCGGCATGAAAATCTCCTTCAGATGATGATCCATCCCCGCAAAATGCAACAGCAACTGCCTTTTTATTTTTTAACTTTAATGCATAACCACATCCAGCAGCATGAGGTAATTGTGATGCTAAGGGAGTTGTAATTGTATGAATATTCAGTTTTTTTTTTGTATAGCTTATGCACATTTGTCTACCTTTCCCTTCATCGTATTTAGTTCCAAAAAGTTGATTAAGTATATTAGTGTAATCAAAACCTCTAGATAGTAAAACTCCTGTTTCTCTATATTGGCAGTATAAATGATCATCTACAGTTAATGCCTTTCCCATCCCATATTGCAATCCTTCTTCTCCATCATTTACTATATAAAAAGAAATACGTCCTTGTCTTTGTATACCATAAAATATTTCATCCCATATGGAAAATTCTACCATATCTTTGTAAATATTTACTATTTCTTCCTCTTCAAATGGAGGTTTATGACCATCTAATAAATTTCCATTCGTATCTAATATGCGAAATATAGGCATTTTTATAGATTCTTTTACTGTTTTCAATTCAGTGGAAAATTCACTATGAGTTAATCCATCATTATAAATCTTATATCCAGAGAAATTACATTTCTTATTTAAACTAAAAAACTTATTTTTATAATTTAATTTTAAATAGTTTCTATATAAATATTTTTGAACAACGTTTCTCATTTTTTTGAAAATAAATGTATTATTTTATTTTTTTTAATTTTTATTTATATTTATTAAAAAATATCGTATAAATACACATAAAATATATTAAAATTGTTTAAATGTAAACTATTATTAAATTAACTTAAAAAAAAAAAAAAAAAATTAAAATTAAATTCATACAAAAAACTAGTAATTAAATCCATTCAAAAAAACTTAAGTAAAATAATTATATAAAAAATTCCTTGTTATACATAATATAAATTCTATTGAAATTTATTTTAAAAAAAAAAAAAAAATTTCTTTTTATTATTTATTTGATTAATTTTTTAAAAAATTATTCTCTTAATATTTATTTTTATATAAACATTTTTGTTCAAACTATTATTTAAAATTATTTATCTTTGTAATTTTTAATTGTAATAATAAAATTTACTTTTTTATGTTTTTTGCTATTTTTTAACAATATTTTAAAATATTTTAAATTTATATAAAATTATACAAAAAATTAATTTTTTTTTAATTTAAAATATTATTGTTTTTTTAAAATAATTTCGAAATGCTAATTTTTTAGAATGACTTTTACATAAATTATTTTTAAATAAAATGATTTTTTATCAAATTTAGAAAAAATGGTATTTTAAAGCATAAATATTAAGAATAATTTATTTACATTTTAATAATTATTAAATAAAAATAAAGTATATTACAAGGGTAAAAGCTACCATATATCAGTTTTATTCTAGTATATATTTTACTGTTATTATATTATATATATATTTCCATATTAAATTATTTTTCTACTTCAATAAATAGTCAAAAAAAAAAAAAAAAAAATAAAATAAAATATATTATAAATTACGAAAAATATAAAGTTACTATAATATACTATAAAATAGAACATCCATAAATTTTCAAAAGGTTTTTTATATCATTGTATTAGAAGATAGAGAAAATTATTTCATAAAAATATAAGAAAAATTATTCATTATTAAAACTTACCCTTAAACATTTTTTTGTGAATGTTATAGTAGTATTAAAATAGTCCTTTATCAAACATAAAGTCCATCTTTATCTATATATTAAGAGAGTCACAATTTTTTAATTATATATTTTATCAATGAAAATAAAATGAAATATATATACTAACAAGTTATGATATTTTCTAAGGAATTTTTATGAATTTCTTTATTTATGAAAAAATTTTTTATATTATTTTTTTTTAAATTATAGAATATGCACCTTTTTATGTACACTTGTATTGATTTTTCTGCTAAAAATTTTAAAATAAAATAGACGAAAATACATTAAAATAATCAATATGTATTAAATCAGTAGATAATACAACATTTTATGAATAAAGAAAATTAGATAAAATAAAATATATCCATTAAAAATTAATATTTAAATTTTATATTAAGTAAATATATCAAATAAATCATATAAGAAAAAAATTTTATTTCTCCATTTTATATTATATTAACTTATATAGAATTGTAATTGGTCACTCTTAATATTGGAATTATTATTTACATAATTGCGTTATTATTAATGTCACAATAATTCTTACATAAAAACAAATAAATGCTTGCAATCATTAGGATATATAGAACCTTTATTATTTAATAATTCATTGCTTTTTTATTTTGTTGATCTTTTAATTTAGTTTATTAATACATTTATTACTTTTTTTGTTTGTTCTTTTTTTTTTTTTATGGTAACATCTAATATGTTTATAAAATTAAAAGAAAAGAGGTAGAAATGCGTATATATATATATATGTGATATAAACAAAGAATGGCGTGTGTTTAACACACAAAATAAGCGTATAATACTTTTCTATCTTTTATGTTTCCTTATCATTGCACTTACAAAGTTGTTTTAATAGATTTGTACTTTTTAAATATATTTAAATATATATATATATATATATTTTTTTTTTTTTTCTTCTTCTTTATAATTAATTGAATAGCTATTTTCTAGCTATTTAAAAAAAAAAAAAAGTGCATGCAAAGAAAAAAAACACTTCTGTTAATTTATTTTTGAATACGAACACAAATGTTGAACAACAGAAAATCTATAAAGAAAAACTATTTATCGTTGTAAAATAAAATATTACTTATATATATATAAATATATATATTATAATATATGTATATTTTTTTTATTATTTGAATATTTATGATATGAAATTTGTTAATAATTTCCACAATTAATTTTAGTCTACATAAAAACTTCATATATAAAATTATAAAAATTCAAATGTTATTCAAAATTATAGATGATAAAAACAACGTAATCCAAGTGTGTTAAAAAAATTTTTTCTTTAATATTTAAATTTTTATTGCGTGCAAAATTTTTTTTTATCAATATAAATTTTTAATTTTAATTTTGAATTTTCAAAACTCTCATTAAAAAAAATTAGGAAAAATTTTTAGTTTTATAGGCATGTTAAATATATTATTGTAAATTTTACATAGTTTATGTGCATTTTATCTTTCATCTTCAATTTGCTATTTCTTGAAACTTTAGAGATTTATAATTTTTCATAAGGAATAAACTAATTAGTACTATTAAAAATTATTTAATTTATATCAAATTATAAAAATTTTCAAATAAAAATATATTCTTTTATGTATTAAGTACTAAATTTAATAAGGTAACGAAAAGAATTATAAAACTCAAAGTAATTATAAATTTTATTTATCTATATACCTATATATATATATATATATATATATATGTGTTCTCATTTAAGTAATATTAATTTGTTATATATATACTTATAGGATTCTATATTTAAATATAAGATTATTACATAAATATAAACATATTCCAATATATTTGTATATATTATAATTTTTTTTCTAAGGAAAAAATGGCAACAGTTATATCTCCAGTAGTTACAGTACAACAAGCACCAGTAGTTTACACTACTTACAAGGTTGTTCCTCAGACAGTTGTTTACACTTTACCAAGCGCAGTACCTGTTGTTAAAAATGTTCAAGTAATTCCTACTCAACCTGTGTGCCTTGCATATGCATACACAACTCCTATGACAGTTATTATATAATTTCATTTGGTTGTAACATGAGAAACGAAAAGGAGAAAATATGGAATTGAAAATTTCCTTTCATCTATAAATTTACATATATATATATATATATTATTATTATTTAAAATTATTTATAATTACGTAGATTAAATATTAAGTTATATATGGTATAAGAAATAAAAATTATATAATTTTTTTTTTGGAGATATTTAAATTTTAAAACATCTTTTTTTTCCTTTTTTTTTTTATATAATATTAATAGTTAAAAGAAAGGATTTTATTCAATAACATATATATGTAATGTATCTTTTGAAAATTAATTGATTACAATTTTTTTTTTTTTACATATGAAGATAAGTCTTCTTTTTCTCCATATATATTTATTTTTCTTTTGTTAGATGAAACTTTCTGAGAATATACAATTTTTCTAATATTTTTTTTTTAAAAGTAATTTATATTTTGAGGTGTTTTTGTTTTTGTTTTTTTTTTTTTTATGTATAACAACATTTATATTGATAATAAAGTCATTTTTTAATTTTTTAAAACAATATCAGAATAATTTAATGCTTAAATGAATTATAGAGAAAGTATGAATTTTATCCTTTTCTTTATTATTTTTATTAACTTCTTAATTTTAAAGATATAATTTTATTTTCTCTAAAATTTTTAGATATGTAACTAAAATATAAGTAAATATAATAAAAAAAATATAAAATTAAAAAGTATACATTTTTTAAGATTTAATTTTTTCTTCTTATACTAATTTAAAGTTAGCTTACTGATTATATATTAATTAGTAAGATTTATTTATTTTTTTCTATTAAAATTTTTTCATTTTTGCACTTTTGAATTACAAAAATGTACATCTCATATAGGTAAAGTTTTTTTTTTTTTTTTTTTTTTTGTCTAAATACATAATTTCCTTTGTTAGTGTTACACTTAAATTTATAATTCGATTATTAAGTGAATTTATTAAGATGTTAAGAACGACTTTTTATTTTATTTTTTTTAAGAATACACACTCTTTATATGTATGTCCAATTCTATGTTTTATGACTTAATAAATTTAAAAAGAAAGTGCACAAAAAAAAAAAAAAAATTTTTAAATAAAAATTTTATTTTGTTATTATCCTAATACGATGAATTTATAATATAATAAAGAAATTATATTATTTATTTTTATTTAATTATAATAAATTAATTTATCATTTTTTATTAGTATAATTTTTGGTAATTACATTATTCACTTTGTTTTTATCCGTAAAAAATTATTAATTCAACATTTTAACATTTTTTTTTTTTTGTTATAGTAATATATATTTTTTTCCTAATAAAAATGACAAGATATGTTATTAATACAATTTTTCCTAATGTTACTTATCACAATTATAGGAATTTAGAAATTTTAAATATGGGCAATTTTTCTTTAACATCCATTAATGCTACTACACCTGCTATGATATTAAATGACGTGAGCACTAATGTTCATGTTGTTCAGAAAGAACGACCTAATGCTATAGTAGCAAATAATGTTGTTACAAGAATAGGAGAAAATTCAGTTATTGTTGTTAATAAAGATCAAGATGTAATAATGAAAAGATATATAAATATTAACCCTTCATCTATTATATTGAGCAACTAGATTTATACAATAACTAAAAAGTAAATTTTTTTTTTTTACCATAAAAATTCTGTTATTGAGATTTATCGGAATGTAAACTTCGTACTCTTTATTTTAATTATGTTATTTATATATATAATTAAATTAAAAAATATCTTGTAAAATTTTAGTGGATTAAATAGTCTAAATATTATAATTTTAAAATATTTTTATTTAAAAAATAATTTAAAATTACTAATATTCGATCTCTTTATGCTTTTATGTGTGTATTATCCCATTTTTTTTAATTTATATATAAAATGTTTTTTTATATATTACTTTTTTATTTTTGTTTATATTAAAACAAAAGAAAAAAGATTAAAATAATTATTCTTTATTTTATTTTGTTTTAAAAATGGACAATATTTTGTATTAGCGTCTTTTTAATATTTTTCTTCTAATAAAAAATTTAACATTTTCATAACGTTAAAAATTATCACACTTGTTGATATTAATACTTGTTCATTAAATATCATTAAGGAATTGTTTAAAATAGAAAATTATTGTATATAAATACTTTTAAAGGTTTATTAATTTTTAATAACATAAAAAAATAATTTATTAGTAAAATTTTAAGACATTCAACTATAAATTGCTAGGAAATATCATTAAAATTTTCTATGACAATAATTTTTTAAGAAAATTAATTTTAAGTTCTTTATCAAGTTATTATTTATATGTAATAATAAACTTATTTTTTTTTTTTTTTGTATTGTACTCTATATATATTATTAACATTTATATAAATTAATAACTTTTTTTTTAAATTCAATGTCTAAATTATTATTAATGCAATTTAAAATTTATAGAACGAAATTTTTCAATTAAGTTGAAGAATGAACTGTTTTTTTAAATTATAAATGAATAACTATGATCTACTTGGAAAATAAAAAATAATAAATATTATAAAAATAAAACTTTTTAAAATATCATTAAATTTTAGGAAACATTCTTAAAAAATTTTTTTATAAAATATATTTTTCTTGTAGAGGTTTAGTATATTTTCTAAAAATATAAAATGTAAATAAAGAGTGGATTTATTTCATTATTTCTTTGTTCATATGTTTTTTTTTTTTTTGAGATCTTCAAAGTATTTTAAATTAAAAGAATTGAGCTATATAAGATAGTATGTCTTAAATAAAAAAAAATTCTTAAATTTAATTTTTTAATAAAATCTTTAATTTTCTGATTATTTCTTAGCTGTTCTGGCTTTTAATTTGAAAATTAATTTATTGTAAAGTAAAATAAGCCATAATAAAAAAAAAAAAAAAAAAAAAAAAAAAAAAAAAGCTATCAGCATATTCAGTCATTTTAAAAGAGTAAGAAAATAAATCACAATTATCATTTAGAATATTTAGAATTTTTATATATTTAACATCTTTTTATGAGAATTACATATACATTAAAGCAAAGCTTAACACTAGACACTCCATTGCTTTCATGAAGTAGTTTTATCATAATAATGAGAATATAAAAAACAATATTTTCAAATCACAGATGATGGTACATAAAAAATTTTTGCACACCGGAAGATGGTAAATCGTATATTCATAATTTTTTTTTCTGATTTTATTAAAAATTAGTAGCTAGTAAAAACAGAAAAAATATAACCAATCAAATTATTTTAAATTATTAATTTAATTTTCATTTTTTTTTTTTTTTTTTTATAATATTTTTACTTTTTAATTTCTGTCACGTATTTGTTTTTAATCCGTAGCAAAATATACAATTTTTAAAGAGTTAATATTTTTATATTTTATTGTTTTTTTAAACATCTTTGCTTAGTTTGCTTTAACAGAAAATTTTACATTTTTTTTTCTTGTAAAAATACTATTTTTAAATATGTCTATTGTATATGTTCCAAATTCAACCATGGTTTACAGGACGTGTGTCTCTGTTCCAGTAGTTTCAACCCCAACAGTTTATACAATTTCAACGACACCAACGATTGTCTCTGCACCAGTGCAGGTTTACCCATCAACCTTAATTGTATCAAAGCCAATGGCAAGTACTACTATTATTTTATAAAATTCAAGAAATTGATTATTGTAATATATTTTAATTATATTAACTATGAAGCAGTTGAAAAATTATTACAAATAAGTAAGAAGAATGAATAAATTCAAAATATTAAAAATGATGCTGTAACTAAAATTATACAAAAATCAAAATGAACTTTTATGAAGAAGAACAAATTTAAAAACTTAGCTAGAGAATAAATTTATTTATTTTTTTTTTTAGAACAAATATTGTACTTTAAATATAAAAATTTAATTAAAAAGCATGCATATTTTATACCTATTTTTTCTAGTGCTATATTTTCCAGTACTATTTTTTCCAGTATTTTTGTCATTCGTATTTACATTTTAACTTTTAATAAAATTTAGCATAAATTCATATTTCATTTTTAAATTAACTGTACAAGAAAAATTTTTATTTATTTTTTAATTGATATATTAAAAGAAATTGAAAAGGTTATATTTATTAATATTTGTATGAAATTTATATTTCATATATTTGATAAAGTAAAATGAATAATAAAAACATAAAAATATACAAAAATTTAAAGATCATAATACAAATAATAATTAAATTGTTTTTTTTTGTTAGAACAAACCAAATAAAAGTATATGTGTATGCATATAATTAGTAATTTCAGAAGACTAAATATTATTTTCATTAAAAATAGATCTAGATGAAATTCATTCTACGAAAAATTGAAGTGAATACTTAAAAAAAAATAATAAAAAAAAGCGTTTTTTTTTTTTAGATTATGATAGTTCAAAATTTCAGTTAATTTTATAAATTGTTTAATCTATTTTATATTCCTTCCTGTGATTTTTCACTTTTAAGACTTCTCACATACATATTGTGTGTAATTAATGATTTTATATTTTTAATTCTTTTAACAACATCATCTACTAAATCTGTAAAGACATCAAATTGTTTAATTACTATATTTGAGAGTACTGCCTGCTTTACTGCATCAGGTAGTACTTTCACCTGAAAAGCATAAATACAACAGTAGCCATAATTACTTTCTACTTCAGCATGTACAACATCATTTGGTGTTATAGGTCCTATACCACCATGAACAATTGATATTTTTACATTATATTTATTTTGAATATTTTCAAATTCATCTAAAAAAATATCAAACATTCCAACATAATTAGTTCTTATTATAATAGGTATTACAGGGCGATTTTTTTTTGGTAATTTAATTTCTTCATTTGCTTGTGTATCTACAGAAGCTCCTTTTGTACTTTTTTTATCATATAGATATGCATTAATTTCCTCTTCTGTTAGTTTCTCTTCTCCTAGAAGATTTCTCTTCATAATTTCGTTTTTCAATATCATTTGTTTTTCATAAAAAATTTGTCTTTCCTTCTCAATTTCTCTCTGTTTTGTCTTGTTTCTCCATCTTTCCATTAATTCATTATTTCTCTGCAATACTTTTTTTGTCCAACTTTCCTCGCTTTCTTCATAATACCATGGTTCATTCAATTTTCTGGAATTTTCGTTATCATTCTCATATGTTGGGTTTTCAGGGCTTTCATTAATTGCTGATGTGTCATCAAATGTGCGTAGACCCTTCCTATATTTGTTTTTTCTCCCTCGGACGGTTATTGATAACTTTTCTTTAAATGGAATATTTGTACATTTAGTATAAATACTTTCTTTATTTTTTTCTTCTTCTTTTTTGATTTCTTTCTTATCTTCTTTTTCTAATATATTATTACTTTCGTAATTATTTACATCTTCATGGTTTTTCTTATTTTGTAGATAATGATTATTAGTTTCCCAATGGTCATAATTATCTTCTACATCATTTTTACTATTATTATTTTTATCCATGTAATTATCGTTTATGTTAATATAAGAATTATTTTTAAATTTAGATTCATTATGGTCTAAAGAATTAATGTTCATTAAATTACGAGAGTCATTTTTTATATAATCATTATCTTTATAATTTTTAGTATTTTCAATCTGATTACAATTATAAAATTCCTGAATTATATTACTATCTTTATGTTTCGTAAATTTAGATAAGTTATAATCTTCATTAAATTCTTCATTTGTTTTTGAATCTTTAAGAAATAAAAATGTGTTATCTTCTGGTATTAAAATACTTCCACTATTATCATCTTCTGAAAGAATACTTTCTAATTTTTTTTTTTTATTATGTTTTAAATTATCATTTTTATAGTTTTCTTCTAGTTCGATTTCTATTGATTCATTTTCTTCTTTTCTTAACTGAGTATTACTTTTGTGAAATTCTTCCACAGATACATCATTAAATATTTTCTCATTTTCTACTCCAAATTCTTCAATGGCTTTTCTTTTATCAGACATTTCCATTCTGTTTTCGTAAATACCTTCCCCATGAAATTCATTTTTTTTCATATCATTTTCCCATGAAACTTTAATTTCTTTTCCACTAACTTGCAAAGTGCTTAATTTTTCTACCATAAGCCTATATTGACATAATCTGAAAGCATTATTTTGAGGTAGGGTAAAAATTAAATCATCTGTTGTTGCATTTCCATATTTTTTAATTCCTGAAATTTGCACTGCCATTCCAATAGAAGCATAAGTACAATATTCTTTAAAGTTACTATTAAATTTGTACATTTTCTGAATTTTACCATACGCAGAACCACATATAAAATAATTTCCTTCAATAAAAAAACCATTTCTTACAATTACATTCAAAATTGTTCCTTTACTAGAATCCTTACTTATATCCACAACAATTCCCATACCAAATGGTTTTTTATCCAAAGCTAATAAAAAATCTGATTTTCGAATATATTTTTGCAATAAACTTGTATCATAATTATTCATTTCTTTTTTTGTTTTATCTTTAATATTTTCCTGACAACTATTACTATTATAATTAAGTGTATAGCTTTTTTTAATAGAATCATAATTATTATAAAAATCATTTACGTTATGATAAGGAATATTTATATTTTGGGAAATGAAAAATATTCTATTAATTAATTTATTCAAATTATAACCAGTTAATGATGAAATGCTTATAGAATTATCAATTTCACTGGAAAAGTTATGCTTTAAATTGCCTTCATCATACATTTTTCTACATTGATTTTTTAACTCAGCCTTTACTATAGATTCATTTTCCTTATATAAATCAACTTTATTTAAAGCAAAAATAACAGGAATGTTAAATTTATCAGCATATTTAATTGCTTCTTCAGTTTGTATCTCCGCTCCCACTTCTAATGAAATTAATATAATTAAAATATCAGAAAGAAAAGCAGCTCTTCCTCTGAATATTTGAAATACTTTATGACCAGGAGTATCAAGAAAAGTAAATTTAAATGTTCCTTGTTCAAAGTGTATTGGTTTTATATTTTGTGTAATACAACCAGCTTCATTTAATGCTAGATTATTGTTTGTTATTTTATCTAATAATGTAGTTTTTCCATGATTTATATGACCTATTACAGATATAACAGTATAATAATTCTTTTTCTCACCAAATGTTTTACTATATTCATTCGGTAATAATGAAAAAATATGTTCATTGTGTATATCATCTTTAATAAATGATTTATTTAAATTATTCTTATTACATATACTATTTATATTTGTTTTTTGACTTGTTTTTACATTACTATGTTGTTTCAATTTACTTTCATAATATCTTTCCATAGAGTATGTTTTTTTATATATATCTTTAAGAACCATTTCATGTCTATTTTCTTCTTCACATAACAGTTCCACTTCAATAAGTTTTGGTTTAAATTTAAAAATTTTACTAACATAAGCAGCGACACTGTATGGTATAATAACATTTCTTTTGTTAACTGTTTGAAATATTCTATCATCTGAATCTTTCCAAGTATATTTATTTCCATTTTTATATACATTAGCGGCTTTAAAACATGTTTCATAATTTATATTTAGCATAAGACGTAATTCGTGAATAGATATATAAGGAGGCAATAAAATTATGGGAGATTTTTGTTTTCTTCCTTTTATCAATGTTTCTCTATATATTCTTCTACCAACAGGTATATATTTTCCTTTATATAACAATTTAGTGCAGAAATATATCATATTTTTATTATTTATTATTTTTAATTCAGTTTATATCCTTTAAAAAATATTAAAAAAAATTACAGTTTTTTCATCTCATTTTAATACATCAAATTAAAATATAAAAAAAAATTTTACTCTCTTATTTTATAAATCACAGATTTACATTATTCTAAATAACTACAAAATTCCAAATAATAAAATTTTTAAATAATTTAAAATACATTCTATTCATTTTAATTTCATAATTGTGGATTTCTAAAAATTTTATATATTTATAGTGAAATTAAAAAAATAAAATAAATATAAGTATATAAAAGTAATAATTTTTTTTTTTTTTTTTTTTTTTTTTTTTTTCTGTATATAAAACTTTGTTCCCATTTTTATAATTACATTTTTATTTAATTTTAATTATTTATAATCATATGTATATATATGTAAATTTAGTAAATTATACTTGGTAAAATAAAAACATAAACTATAATATTGTTAAATAAAATATATATAAATTTAGACTGTTTCAAATTATTCCTATTTTTAAGTTTAATATTCTCATAATATATAAGCAAAATTTATAAAAATTATGTATTATATAAAAAACATATAAGTTATAGATTAAACATAATAAAAGTTAAAAAAAAAAAAAAAAAAAAAAAAATACAAGTAATAATGATAATTATAAAGAAATGGGACATTTTAAAACCTAAAACTTTACTTTTTAATTGGAATAAATATTTTGGTAATATTCTTATTAACAATGATAAATATAAGGATTTAAATACAAAAAAACCATACTACATGTTTAACCAAATTAGATGGAAAAAAAATAGAAAAAAAAGAGAAAGGATAAATTTAAATGAAGAACAAAAGAATACGAAATTAAAAATCCCTCCTATAAGATTGGAAGATAGAACAACTGTATGTGAAACTCCAACAGTTATTAGTAAAAATATAAGGAATGAAATAATGAAAGTATGTGTAGGAAAAGAAAGAACAAGAAGACATTTTAAATTTCGAAATAAATACAGAATTAAAAAATTATTAAGTCTTACACATGATAAAGAAAATGTAAAACATAATAATCCTAGCACTTTTATAACTCCTTTAACGAAGTTACAACATGAATCTACTTTACCAAGAACACTAAATCATGACCGATTTAATTTTCCTCATTCATTTCAATACTCAGTAACTTGGCATGGTTCATCTATAGTTGATAATGAGGAAAATAATATATGCTTTTTTAGTTCTAATATAAATGATTTATTATTATCCCCAAAAGAAAAAAGAAAATTAATTGAAATATTGGGAGAAGAACGAGTTGATTTAAAAAACAATTTAATTTATTTAGAGAGTAATTTTTTTAATACTTATAATCATAATGCTGCTTATTTAGGTGATGCAGTACAATTTTTAATGAAAAGAATTAAAGTTTTGTAAAAAAAAAAAAAAAAAAAAAAAAGGTGAAAAAAATATAAATATCTACAGGAACTACTTATATGAAAAATTTTAAACAAATAAAAAAAGAAAAACGAATATACAAATATATATTTTTAAGACAATCTATAATGGATATATTTATCGAGGGTCTCATCGGAATATTTTAATTTCTCAAAACTATCTTTTATATTCTATGAAAAAACAACAAATATATGAAACATTTTTTGTTTTTTTTTTTTTTATCATCAGAGTTATTAATAAATCATTATATTAAATATTTTTAACCTTTAATTCTTCATCTGTGATTTTAAGAATTGGAATTTGTTTTGCAATTAGATCAAATAGTTTACTATGTTTAATTTTTACACTAAAAATAAAATAAAACAAATAAAAATGTTAATTTTTTCTTTATAAATAAACTTTCATTTATCTATTATATTTTACTATGTATAATTTATGTATATATATATATATATTTTTTTTCTTTTATTTCTTTTTATATTTGAAAATTATTTGTTTTTTTGGTTTTATTTCATTTCTTTTTTTTTTTTTTTTTCAAACGTAAATACCAAATTTGTTTAATCTTACTTGGTATAAGAATTTATTATTTTTATAATAATTTTTGAGGGTATATTTATATCAGAATTTAAAGCGCAATGAATGTATAAAGAAGCTATTTTAAATAGTTCAATATTTTTATGTTTTATTTTGCTATAGGATCCAATTATATGCACATAAGAAATAAAAATGTTATATAATTCTTTTTTACTAAGATTTTGTATATTATTTTTGTCGCGTTCATATAATTTAATTATTGCATCAGCTAGTTTATTCATGAAATTTGTATTGATTTTATTAAAATAAGTAAAAGATAAACATATTAATGATAAATCGTGAATAGAATATTTATCAATGGATGAAAGTATTATATCAATACTATTTTCATATATTTTACTATCATTGATTTTAATTTGTTTAAAATAATTAATAATTAATGATATTTCTTTAGGTGTTAATTCTTTTTGTAATTCATAAAATTTATGTTCTATTAATCTCCAGATATGTAAGTCATGTATTTGATAATTTAATGCTTTATGAGTTAATTTAAATAATAAATTTCCTGATTTACAATTTTCAACTGATTTATATAATTCATAAAGATAATAATTTGAATCACTATTTTTTATTTTATATTGTGTGTAGCTAATTGTTTTCTTCATTAAATATATATAATGAAATTTTTCTAATATCTTACATTTCTTATATGAATCATAAAATAAATGGATCATTTTTTTTTTTTTAAATATTTATCTTTTAAATAATACATTATAATTTTAAATGTTAAAAAAAAATTACAGAATTAAATAGTTCATTTGAATTTTAATAATTTTTTACTATATAAAGAGGCATATATATATATATATATATATATATATATATATATATATATATATATATGGTTAATATTTGTCCCTTTTAATGTTCAAAAGAAAAAGCTATATCCTAAAAAAAAATATATGTTTATATAATTAATTTATTTAAAATTTTATAAATATTTAAACTATAAAAAAAGAAAAGAAAGTTTTAAATCATTTTTTATCATTAAGGAATGTCAGATTTTTTCAAATTAAAAAATAATGTAAAAATTATATAAAACAAAAATAATTTTTTTTTTTTTTTTTTATGCATAATTTAAAGAATAACATTAAAACATATAAATGAAATAGTAAATAAAATAAAATATGTTTAAGTTATCTATTTATTTTAAAAATATGAAAAGATAAAATTGTATTTTTTTCTTATATATTTTTCCTTTTTTTACATATATAAATAAAATGTGTCGAAATTTTAATATTTGCTTTTCATTTAATATTTTTTATATTCTTTTTATTTTAAAAAATTTTTTTTTTTTTTTTTTTAGAATAATATGACAAAAATTGATGATATTTAGTAATATGTAATAAAAATGTTCTTATAAAACTATTAAATTAAACAAAAGATGGATATTAATTTATATATTCATAGTATTGAAATAGAATTTTTAAACAAAACAAGTTACATGCATAATAATGAAAAGGAACAGGAAGATAATATAGTTTATTCTTTAAACTTGAAAGTAGAAGATAGTATACATGAAAATAATGAAAATAAAAATATACAATTTTTTGAAACTCCATGGTATATATGTTTTAAAGCTAATGGTCATGAATTATGTATGATGTCTTATGAAATTAATATTTCCCATATTTTTAATTTACTAGAAAATAATGTATGTTATTTTTATAAATAAAAAAAGAAAAAAAAAAAAAAAAAAAAGGAAATAAATTTTTATTTTAAATAAGACTTTTTATTATACTTTAATACATTATTCCTTTATTTTTTATTTTAATTTTTTAGGAAAGATTAATTTTATACTTGTTAAGAAAAAATTTAAAAAATGATAAAGTAGAATACTTACATAGAAATGAATTAAACATTAAAGATGAAAAATTTTATGATAGTACTAATTCAATAATTTTTGAGAGTAATCAAGTAAAAGGAAAAATAAAATTGTATTTTAAAAATGGAGTAATATACAATAATTTACTAAATAAAATTAATCTTAATGACTTTTTAAAAAAAGAAGAACCATTTGATTTATTATTAAAATCAGAAGAATTTGTAAAAAATAAACTTAAAAGTGAAGATATTGATAATATATCTCAAAATAAATCCATAGAAAATGATTTTAGCGAATTAATAAATTCAGGTAAAACATTATATTGGATATACCTAGATGATGATAATAATGAACAAGGACCATTTAATAGTAAGACAATTTTTAATTGGATAATAAGTGAATATTTTGAAGATAATACTTTTATAAGATTACATGATAAAAAGAAATTTTATAAATTATATGAAGTTATTGAATACATAGAAAAAAATGTCTTAATGAGTTCACAAAACGATCAATTAAATAATCATTTAAGTGGTAATTTAGAAAATAAATTTTATGATAATATAAACAAAAAAGATGAAATTCCAATTTTCGATAAATTAAAAGTAGATGCAAAAACGAACGATTCTGAGGATATAAAAAAGGAATATGTAAATAAAGAAAATGAAATTTATTATTATTTAAAAAATATAAATAATAAAGAATATAAAGATCAATCTAATACGGAACAAATTAATAAAAATGAGAATAACGAGGAATTAATGAGAAAAAATACTACTTGTGAAAATCTAACGAATTATGTAAATAAAAAAAATGAAGAAAAGGAAAATGACAATGGAATTAAAAAAAATATAACACCGTATGATGAAATAAATAATACATATAATAGCAAATTAAAAATAGAAAATGATATGAATGATAATCGATATAAAGAAGAATATCAAAAAATTGATGTAAGAAATAATAATAATACAAAAAGTTACAAAAACACAAAAAAAAAAAATGAGGTAAAACAATTAAAAAAAGAAATTAAGAAGATAAAAGAAGAAATGATAAAATTAAAAGAGAAAAATTATAAAAAAAATCTTTTAATTAATGATTTTTCTGGCAATGATTTATGTTATGCCTCCAATAAAGGAAAGGATGATAAAGAAGAAAATATACCTTTAAAAGAAAATAATGATATTATACAAAATGAATTGCATCCTAATACTATAAAAGAAAATGACACTAATAATAAAAATATTCATGAAAATAATAATAACAACGATTACCATAATAAAACACCCGATGAATTGGAGGAAGACGAAAAAAAAAAAAGCACGAATTATTCTAGTATTTATAATATTGAGACGAAAAAAAAAATTAATTCATCAAATAACATTAATGAAGAATTTAAAGTTGAAAAAAGCGAAGAAAAAAAAAAATATATTGAAATTGCTTTGAGTAGTATAAATCAAGCTCAAGAGTGTCTTTTGAATATAAAAAAAAAGAGAATTGCTTCATACTTGAATAAAATAATAAACTTATCAAATTATGATAGTTCAAAATATTTTTGGAACGATAGAACAGAATTAAATGACACTAGAAATATAAATATAAAAAGAGATAATGAAAAAAATTCTTCAATAAAATATAGTAAATGTATTAATTATTATGATTCAAGTATGCCTTTTATTTTTACAAATAATTCAAAAAAAAAATATACATTAGATGAACCAAAAAAAAAAAAAGATAAAGAAACATATAAATTTCCTAAAGAACAATCTATTAAGAAATTGATAATAAATGTGCCACTAAAAGGAACAGAAACAGAAATAGAAACAGAAATAGATAGCTTATCAAAAATCAACAACAAAAAGTTATTAAAAAATTTTAAGTCAAAAAATACTGAAAATAAAGAAAAAATGAAAAAAAAAAAAGAGGAAGTTATTAAATTATGTTTTAATATTTTAAATAATAATTCAAAGATTATTTATGATTACAATTTAAATTATGATAAATTTTTAAAATATGTTACTTTAATACAATATAATGTAAGAAAATGGCTAAAAAAAAAAGGAATATGTAATAATATATTTTATTATCATCATTATTATGATATACCTAACTTAAGTAAGTTAAATAATTTAAATTATAAGAAACTAAATAACACACATAATAATTATATTAGACGAAAAAATGAAGAGAGAAAAATAAAAGAAGCTTTAAATTTAAAAAACATTCAGAATTTAAGAAAAAAATTTTTAAATTATGAAAATAATAATATTTATGATACATATAATTTTGCTTTAGAAAATAAAAAATTAAGAGAAAATGAAAAAGGTTATTTGGATGATATAGCTATTTTATGGAATATAAAAAAAGAAAAAGACTTATGTTTTAGTAATTTAAGAAATAATAATTATTATACAAAAATATTAATTAATAAAGAAAATTATAACCAAGATGAAATATCAGAAAAACATAGT
The DNA here is from genome assembly GCF_900005855.1 of Plasmodium gallinaceum. Classification (NCBI taxonomy): domain Eukaryota; phylum Apicomplexa; class Aconoidasida; order Haemosporida; family Plasmodiidae; genus Plasmodium; species Plasmodium gallinaceum. The sequence continues at coordinate 408,202 of NW_021628316.1, read as the reverse complement.
AAAAATAACATATATGATATATATGATAATTTTCCATTAAATAATTTCGAATTTATCAAAAGTAAAACATCTTTAAAAAAAAATGATATTGAAATTATTAAGGAGAATTGTAATTTAAAAAATAAGGAAGTATATATAGATGAATACCATTTAAATAAAAATGAAGGTTATAATTTACATGAATACTTCTCTGATATATTAAATAAATATAAAAACTTTAATAATATTAAGAGTGTAAATGATTATTTTGAAAATTTTAATAAACAAAACCATATTATGAAAAATTCAAATAAATGTAGCTTTGCAAAATTGAAAGATAATAATCAAGTTACTAACAAAAAGGACATTTTATTAAGAATAGTGAATAACTTGAAATTTGATAAAATATTAAATGAGAAAAAAAAAAACTGCAAATTACAAATAAATTTAAAAAGTAATTCTATTTTCTCTATGAACCCTTTTATTGATAATAGTAATAAAATTCATTTGAAAAAGTTTAATGCTAATAATGGAAGGAAATACAATAATGTAGTCGAAAGTAATAATTATAATGTAGACAGATATAATAGTAGACTATCTCAAATTAAATTTCAAGATAGCAATAAAATTTTCTGTGAAAATTCTATTAAAAAAAAATTGCTAATTGATAATACTGATAAGAATAATAATGATATGTTCTTACTTCATGATTTTCATGATAATTATTAAAAAAATGCATTAAAAAAAAAGTATAACTACAGTAATTCCAATAATATTTTAAATAAAAATCATCATTTATATATAATAAAATAAAAATAAATCTTATGGAAAAAAAATTTTATATTAAATATATATGTATATATAAATATATTTTTAATGTATTTGAGTATGTAAAAAATATATTTATATATAAATTTTTATTATTTTGTTTACCGCACTCTTTAGTTTTTTTAGTATAGTTGTTTTTATTTATATGGATGTCTAAAAAATTTTTTTTGTAGTTGTAATTGAATAAAAAATTATTACTTCATCTGTATGCATATGTATTTTTTTTATTTGTTAATATGAATAAGAAAATTAAAATTTTTTTTTTTTTTTGTTTTACAAATAAAACATCTTTAATATTTTTTCTTTTTTTAATCTTTATATAAAAAATAAAATAGGATAAGTAAGTAACTGTTAAAAGATGTTTTATATCTATATTTTTTGAGGTTTTTCTTTTATTTTACATATATTTTAAATTAATTTTTTTTTTATATGCATGCGTGTATTATTTTATTTCTTTTAAGCATCAAAACAAATCAAAATTGTTTTCAATAAAAATAACATTTAGTTTATATCCACTTTTAATATATAAATTGTTAAAACATAATATTAATTTTGTTAATATAAATCTAATAATATTAGATTGTAATAAGGATCCCAAAACAAATAATTGATGAGCTAATGCTAATACTTTAATTAATAATCAATTTTATAATGTACGTAAAAAGTATCTAAAAATAAATTTAGACATAGGAAAAAAAAAAAAAAAAAAAAAAAAAATTAAATATTAAAAAAATTTAGAAATACATTAGCATTAAACAAAGTTTTTTCATCTATTTTAAGTTACATAATTTAATTTTTTTAATTTTACTTTTTCGTCAAAAAAAAAAATTTTTTTTTTTTATTGTCATATTTATATATATTTCATTTTACACATTTTAATTTATATATAATGTATTTCTAAATTTTTTTAATATTTAATTTTTTTTTTTTTTTTTTTTTTTTTTNAAAAAAAAAAAAAAAAAAAAAAAAAATTAAATATTAAAAAAATTTAGAAATACATTATATATAAATTAAAATGTGTAAAATGAAATATATATAAATATGACAATAAAAAAAAAAAATTTTTTTTTTTGACGAAAAAGTAAAATTAAAAAAATTAAATTATGTAACTTAAAATAGATGAAAAAACTTTGTGTAATGCTAAAATATATCTAAGATATTTTATTTTTTAATTTTTTTTTTTTTTTTTTTTTTTTTTGCTTTAAATCATTTTAAACTTTCATTTTTATTATATATATGGTATAGCAGTTTTAGTTTTTTTTGATATATCTTTTAAAAGGTTTGTATTTATACTACCAGGCCCTAATTCATATCCGTTTTCATATCCATTTTTTAAAATATTTTGTAAACATAAATTTATTTTAATTGGACTAGTTAATTGCAAAAGTAATAACTCTTTTATTATGGATGGATCGTCATAAGCATTACCATCAACATTTGATAAAACAGGAACATTTAACTTTTTGAAATTGGTCTGTTTTAAAACTTTTTCTAAGGATCCTTTAGCTGGAAACATGTAAGAAGAATGAAATGCACCTGATATCTGCAGCTTTTTGGTGAAAATGGCTTTATATTTTTCTTTTGCTAATTTATTTAGATAATCCATACTTGCAGGCTTTCCACATAAACCAAATTTTTTATCAGTCATATAACTTACAATAAAAACGTCATCTTTCATTTCTTTATTAACATCTTCTATTAATTTATAAATAGTGTCTAAAGTTAATCCTACGACAGCAATAGTAGTCATCTCATACAATTTAGCAGAATTTTGCATTGCTTTTCCTCTTTCTTTTGTTAAATAAACACCTTCTTCAAAAGGTAATGAACCTGAACATGTCAGGGCAGAATATTCCCCCAATGAATAACCCATACATAAATTTAATTTTTCAGTTATTTCTTTATTTTCACTTTTTAATCTTTCATAAGCAGCAATTGATACTGTGTAAATAGAAGGTTGTGCTATTTCGGAGTCTTTTAATTTTTCAATTGGTCCATTCTTTATTACATCCATTAAATTATATCCTAAAACTTTACTTGCACGATCATAAATTTCTTTTGCATTTTTACAATTATCATAAGAATTTGCACCCATAGATATATATTGTTCACCTTGTCCAGGGAAAAAAAAAGTATATTTAGAGCTGTAGTTTTCAATTCTATATTTTTCAAATTCCTTTAATTTCGTTTTTATATAATTTTCATTTTCACTTGATGAAATAATCATATCTTTTATTTCATAACTGGTACTTGTGTCCTTAACTAACTTTCTTCTATTATTATTCTTGTTTTTATTATCTACTATGCTAATTGTAAGTACTTCTTTGTTTTTTAAAATAAAAGTATAACATTTTTTTGAATTCCAAATTATGATTTTTAATATTAATAACAATAAAAAATTAAAATTTAAAAACATTTTTTTTAGAAAAATTTTAATTTTTTTTTTTTTTTTTCTAAGAATAATTTACACTTTGTTCCAATGAATAATTTATTCTCTGTAACAAAAGTATTATTTATTATTTTTTTTCTTTTAAATAAAAATAACATATTTTTAGGATTTTTAATATTATATATACTAAATATATACTACATTATAGCACTTAATACTGAAGTATGTATTATAAACACTTCTAAATATACATTTATATATACAATTCATAACTAAGATAATTGCTTTTTATTTTTATTTTTTTTTTTTTTACAAATTTAAATTATCAAATATTTTATTAGATTGGTTCATTTTAAAATTTAGTACATGCATAATATTTTATTTTTTAAGTTCTTTAATGTTATTTTTACATTTTTTCCATTTTTATAGCTTTTATTATTCTCAAAAATAAAAAAACACATTATAATAAATTATGTATTAATTTATACATGTTTTTTTATTTTAAATTATTTTAAACAAATAGAAGAATTTATCTACCTATAAAAATGAAATGCAAATTCTTACAAAAAATTATAATTATTTTCTCTAATTAAATAAAATGGTGTTTTTAAAAGTTGAATTATATATTCACATTAAATATAAATTTTTATATAATAGTATTAAAATAAAAATAATATAAAAAATAAACCATAAAATTTTAAAGGTGTTGCTCAAAATTTAAAAAAAAAATTATATATAATACCATGATACATATTTAAAGCATTTGGGAATACATTATAAAATTCTTGAGTTATATAAATTTAACTATTTTATTTTAATAGATTAAAAATAAATTGAATATTAATTCATACATATTTAGCATTTTCTATTTAGAATACCACCTTCATTTTTTTTTTTTTTTTTACTATAATAAAAGAATGCAGTATTTCAATAAAAGGTGAAAATGTGTATTTTTTTTTATTTTGATTTAAAAAATAAAATCTCAAAGTTAATGAAAATAATTTTAGAATATGCTTACGTATGTTACTACTTTTTGTGAATTTTCTAGTTTACCAATGAATATACGTATAAATTATTTTTTTATAAATATTACACATTATTAATAATTTATAAATATAATTTATTCTAAATATACGAAAATTTATTATTTATAATAATTCGTTTAAAAAATGCATTTGAGAGAAAACTTACATGAAAATAGATGTATTTCTATACAGAGATAATTACAATTTATGTAAAATAAATAAAAAATAAAAAACTGGTCTTGTTTTATTAATTTTAACTTTTTATAGAAATTATAATAGAAAATTTATAATATAAAATATACAAATGCTAATAAAGAAAGTTCATCTTACTATATTTTTTTTTTTTTTTTTTTTTGCTTAAGTATAAAAATGAAATTATTGGAATATTAAAAATAATGTAATATATAATCTATTTTTAATGAATTAATAGACATTCTATATTTTTTTTTTTTTTACTTTTAGATTATTTATTTAAGATATATTAGCACTATTTTTTTTCTTTTTCTTTATGGAATAATTTTGAGTAATTCAATATTTTACTTTTGCTAATCTATTTATTTCTTTATTTCCGTTAATTTATTTGTAAATTCTATCATTTATCTTTTATTTGTTATTTATTATTTTGCTTTGCTATATCTTATTTTTTTGTATTATTATTACCATATTATAAGCTTTTTTTGTATTCTATATCAGTTTTTAGTTTACTTGTTTTCTAAATTTTTTTCTTTAAAATAGAAATATATTATAGATTAAAAAAAAAAAAAAATAATAAGTAATAATAAACCTTTAAATATAATAATGGTAGCAATAAATTAATATAAAAATTTAGATATAGGCAAATCATTATATTTTATATATATATTATTATATTCCTTTAATAAACTAAAAAAAAATTAAGAAAAAAAAATTAAGAGGATATATATCTAAAATTTCATATATATAATAAATGTATGAAATTAAATTTAATGATAGGATAATATTATATATATATATATATATATATATATATATATATATATATATATATATATTTGTGCTTTTTTATTTATAATTAACAAATATAAAAAAATTAAAAAAAATATTAAAAATACCTCATTAAAAAAACTATAAAATATAAAATAAAATGGTCATGAAATAATATCTTTTAGGGAATCATGTCATACACATATGTATAATATATATGCATTTTAGAATATCTATGCAAAATAAGGGAATAAAAACATATATTTTTCTATTTTTTTTATTTAAATTTGAATTAGTATAAAATATTAACATTATGATAAAAGAAAAAAAAAAAAAAAAAAAAATTTTAAATTAAGTTATATATTACTAAAAATATAATAAAATGTGTTAATATTTTTTCTTATTTTTCGACTAAGTTTCGTAATCCAACAGTTATTTCTTCTTCTAATGCCTTAAAATACTTTTTAAAGTATTCATCTGAATTTTTTGGAGATTCAAATTTCATGTGAGTAATTTTATTTATAGTAGGTCTTAAAGTATTATATATAGATCCCCATCCAATTTTTCTGTCTCTTGAGTCATATTCTTGTAAAGTTCTCAAACATTGTGCATAAAAATGACAAATAATTCTCATCATACCTACAGTTTTTTGCAAAGGACACATGTAATCATAATCACTGAATGCATTTTGCTGAAGAAAATCTTCTCTTATAATTTTTGCAACTTCCATTACTACTTTTTGATCTTCTGATAAAGAATCTTTTCCAACTAATTGAACAATATCATTCAAATCACTTTCTTGTTGCAATATATCACTTATTTTTTGTCTTAAGGACAAAAAATCTTGATCAAAATTATCAAAGTATTGTTCTAATTGTCTAATATATTTTGAAAAAGAAGTGGACCAATTAACAGATGGAAAATGTTTTCTCTGTGCAAGTTTTTTATCCAATCCCCAAAAAGCTTGTACAATAGACATAGTAGCTGTGGTTACTGGATCTGAAAAATCTCCTCCTGGTGGAGAAACTGCACCAACAATGGTAATAGAACCGATACGAGATGGAGAACCAATACATTTCACCTTTCCTGCGCGTTCATAAAAAGAAGCTAATCTTGCACCCAAATATGCAGGATATCCGCTATCAGCAGGCATTTCAGCTAGTCTTCCCGAAATTTCTCTTAAGGCTTCTGCCCATCTACTAGTACTATCGGCCATCATAGTGGCATTATAACCCATATCACGGAAATATTCACATAAAGTAATTCCAGTATAAATGCTAGCTTCTCTTGCAGCAACTGGCATATTTGATGTATTAGCTACCAAACAAGTTCTTTGCATAATTCCAACTTCTTCATTATCTACTTTTGTTGTTAATTCTGGAAATTCTGACAAAATTTCTGCCATTTCATTTCCTCTTTCTCCACATCCTACATATATAATAACTTCACTATTTGAATATTTTGATAAAGCTTGAGATACACACGTTTTTCCACATCCAAAAGCACCTGGAATAGCACATGTACCACCTTGTACTGTTGGAAATAAAGAATCTAAAACTCTCTGACCTGTTAATAATAAAGTATCACCTGTTATTTTTTCTAAAACAGGTCTTGGATCTCTAACAGGCCACAAATGAGATAGGCCATAAGTATATTTTTTTCCTTGATATTCTAATTCAAATATTTTGTCTTTTAAAGTATAAGTTCCATCAGGGGCAATATAAGTAACACGTCCTTTGGCATTAGGAGGAGCCATAATTTTATGTTCTTTAAATAATTTATTTTCATCAACATACCCAAATATATCACCACCTGTTACTATATCATTTAGTTTTAGCTTTTTATTGCAATAAAATTGCCACTCCTTATCATGATCTAAAGATGTCAAATCAATTCCTTTATATATATAAACATCGCCACATATATTAGCAATTCTTTCTAAAGGCCTCTGAATTCCATCATAAATATTATCTAGAATTCCAGGACCTAATTCTACCGATAAAGCATTACCTGTTTTTGTAACAGGATCTCCAACAGATAAACCAGAAGTGTCTTCATAAACTTGTATATAGGCATAATTCCCTTCTAATCTAATAATTTCTCCAACTAATTTATTCCAACCAACTTTAGCTAATTCATACATTCTTGTTCCACTCATACGTTCAGCAATAACTAAAGATCCTGCTACTTTATAAATTATTCCAGGCTCTTCATTTTCAACAGAAGGTTTTGTCATTTTCCAAGAAAAAAAAACTTAAAAGGATTTAATAAAAAAAAATAAAAATAATAAGCTAGTATTTATGAAAATGCCAAAATTAAGTACAAAAATATATATATATATAACCAAAAATATTCATATTACTTAATTTATAATTATGTAATAAAGAAATAAATAAATCAATGTAATTTATCAAATTCTTATTAAAAACAAAATTATTCTTACTATATATTAATATAAAGTATAATTTTCTTTTTTTCTTTTTTTTTTTTTTTTTTTTTTGTATTACTTCATATCAAACATATTACCAGTTTCAATTAAAAAAAAAAAAAAAAATTAATCTTTTTATTTTTTATTGTTTTTTAATTTTTATCTTTTTTAGGTTAATCTAAAAAGTATCATACTTTAATACAAGTTTTTAAATTAATATCTTATTAGGCTTTTTTTTTTTTTTTTTTTTTTTTTTTTTTTTTTTTTTTTCTTTTTTAAAATATTTCCATTTTAATTTATATTTTTCCCAAATAACCTTTTTATTATTATAATATTTTTATTATATTTTCTTTTTTATACTTAATTTTATCAAAAATATTTATATCTATATATACGTCCTTTAGTTAAATCATATGTACATTTGCAATTATATATATATATATATATATAAATAGTTTTTATAATTTTTTCTTATTTTTCATACTTTTTTCTTTCTTGCTGAATTCATGATTTTTTAATTAAAAAAAAATTTTTTTTTTTTTTTTTTTTTTTTTTCTTTCTTATTATCACTTCATTTAAATAAAATGATTCTTATAGAATTTATAATAAATTTTTTTTAATGAATTCATTTATTTCTTGTTTTTTTAATAAATAAAAAATATCCCAATACATGTATTTATGTGTATTTTTTTTTTATACTTTTTTTTTGTGTGCATATGCTTAATTCCAGTAACAAGTTGAAAATTGCATAAAAATTAAAAATCGATAAGTTCAAATATTAATAATAATATAAAATCTCCTAAAACAATTTTGTACTCTTTTTATAGTTACAATAATAAAAATAAAAAAGGAAAAGAAGTTATAGAAAGGCTAAAGTTCTAAAAATGCGCATTAAAGAGAAAGATAAATAATTTTTTTTTTTCTATTTATTAGTTCTATATATAAAAAATCATCCCTTATATATTTTACATTTTCCATAAGGAAGCAAATTTTATTATATTTTAAAAAAAGGTTGAAAAATAATTAATTTTTGAAATGCTAAGGAATATTTAATATAATTTTTAATATAAAAGTATATATTAATTTTTTGTTTCGTTATTTTAAAAAAGTTCTAATATAGAACCGCATCAAAAATAAACATTATTATTTTTAGTATGACTAATAAGTCCTTTTAACATGTGTAAATATATAATTTTCATATTAATTTAAATAGTTTTTTTTTTTTTTTTTAATTTAAACAAAAATAAGCAATAATAAAGATAACTAAAATTAATATCAATATAAAGTAAAAATAAATATATATAATTATATTGATTAATTTTTATTATTTTAAGAGTTTTTTATTTTTATTATTAATGAGTTTTTGAAAAGTATACAATTTGAAAAGAAATACAATTAATTATTTTATTCATCATTATTATTTCATATCAAAATATAAAAATAATATTTCTGAATAAACATTAATAATAAAAATATGTTTTTTCTTTATATGTTTATACTTTTCATATTAGATAATAAAAAAACATATACAAAATGGTTCTTAGTTTAACATGCAATATATAAAATAATTATATCATGGAATTAAAAAACATTTAGAGTAATGTATTATTCCTAATATATAAGTTAAATTGCATGTATAAGTACATATAAGAATTTATAAGAAAATTACAACAATTGAAAAAAAACCTTTATATTCTACATAAAGTTATTTTTTTGAATTTCTTAAATTTTACAAGTATATATATATATATAGATTTAAAATTAATATACAATTTTTTCTTTTTTAAAATTAAATGAATAGAGAAAATTACTTTTTTAATGTAATTATATATACATGATATTTTATAATTTATTTGTCAATCTTAATAAATACTCTTTTAAATTATTAGATATATTATCTTTTTTAAGAATTCTATTTATTTCATCAAGCATTAATTTTTGTCTTTTCAAGTCTAGTTTATTCCACAATTTAAATGGATCACATAATTGAGTTGCTACTTGAGGATTGAATGAATCAACTTTTATTATTACATCCGCTATCAATTTGTAACCCTTTCCTGAAATATCGTTAAAGTATTTTAAATTGTTCGTAAATGGAATATATACTGCTCTAATTTCATTTGGATTTTTACTATCTTTTAAAACATCCGTTTCAAGTTTTTTAATAATATCATATATATCTTCTCTATCAGATCTTGATACAGTCTTTAACCACTCTTGTAAAAGTAATTCATCATCTTTAGAAAGAATATAAGTTTTTTCATAAAGATCGTAATATGTTTTATAATATGCAGAAACAGCTAAACTCGTAAGCCAATTTGTAGGATAAGGTGAATTAGATTGTTCCATGATGTATTCTAAAATGTTTGGATATTTTGCTCTACTTAATAATGATAATAAAGTGTTTCTTAATTTTCTCATATTTATTTGATCAAAGTCAACATAAGATTCATCATCAAAATGAGTCATATCATCAGCTTCAGATTTTAACTCCTTGAAAATTTTAAAGTAATCATCATTTAATTCATTTCCAATCTGCTTATAGATAAACATTTTAGTATCATATAATACATCTGTGTCTAAATTATCTATAAAATTGATAATATATCTATCACGAGGTAGAGTTATGATGTATGATTTAAAACCTGGATCAGCATTTGAATCATTCATTAAATACCTAATAGCATTAATAAAATCTTTATTGACAGGTGTTAATTCAGGTTCATCTATATCTTCATTTTTAGCTTGTAAAAGTTCCTTATAATTTGTTAAAATTTGTTTCATATATATATCTGTACAAATATTAAATCTAACAAATGAATCCTTATCATATTTAAATAACAAAATGCGTTCTTCATCTGTTAAATTATCTTTAATATAAACTGGGGCACTAAATCCTCTGAACAAAGATGGAATTGGTTTTTCTTCGATATTTTTAAAAACAAAAACATCTCTTTCTTTTGTAAATTCAAGGGTAGTTTCTTCAATCATTTCTTCTCCATTTTTTGGATTGACAAGACCAACTTTTATTGGAATAAATAAGGCTTTTTTCTCTTTTTGATTATTATCTTCTTTTGTAAATTGACTTACATGAATAGTAAATTCTTTTTTATTTTCATCATATGAATAAGTAGCAGTGACATGTGGAGTTCCACTTTGTGAAAACCATAATAAAAATTGATCTAAGTTCGCATTATTATCACCTTTCTTTAATTTATATGCTTCATTCATTGCATCATTAAAATCTTCACATGTTGCTGTTTTTCCATCATTTTTTTTTATGTAAATAGTCATACCTTTTTTATAGTATTCTTCACCCAGAATAGTCATATACATTCTCATAACTTCACTACCTTTATCATATACTGTTGTTGTATAAAAATTTTCCATACTTACATAAGATTCAGGTCTTATTGGATGTGACATTGGTGATGAATCTTCCAAAAATTGAACACTTCTTAATAAATCTACATGATCTAAACGAAATGTGGCTGTTTTAGTTGTGTGTTCAGAAAAAAGATTTTCTCTATGAACAGTTAATCCTTCTTTTAAAGTTAATTGAAACCAATCTCTCAATGTAACTCTATTTCCAGTGTAATTATGAAAATATTCATGACCTACAACTGTTAATATTCTTTCAAATGAAAAATCTATTGATTTTTTTTTGGATGCTAATAATGAATTTGCATTAAATATATTTAATCCTTTATTTTCCATTGCACCTACATTAAAATCAGAAACTGCAACTAGGTTCAATCTGGTTAAATCATATTCTAAACCGAAATAGTTTTCATCAAATTCCATAGCCTTTTTTAAACACTCTAAAGCCCATTTTAATTTAGATACATATTTTTCTTCACTAAATACATATAATTCAACGTTCCTTTTAGAAAATTTCGTAACATATGTATCACTTAAATGCTTCAAATCTCCTGCTACTACTGCAAATAAATAGCAAGGTTTTAAATAAGGATCAACAAATCTTGCTCCATGTCTTCCTTCATTAACATCAAATTCACTTACTTTATCTCCATTACTTAACAATACTGGATATTTTTTTTTATCTGCAGTTAATGTTACATCATACTTTGACATAATATCTGGTCTATCAATAAAAAATGTTATACGACGAAATCCTGTTGCTTCACATTGAGAAACAATTAGATTTTTAGATTTGTATAAACCAGTTAAGGCAAAGTTAGATTCAGGATGTATAGTTACTTGAGAAGAAAATTTAAATTTACCTTCTGGTAAATTGCTAGAAAAAATAGTTAAATACTCATTATCATATCTATAATGTTCTCCTTCAGATAATTTAGTTTCATTTATAGCTATTTCTTTTATTTCTAAATCAACACCATCTAAAACTAAATCTTCTCCATCATAGTGCTCACTTAATTCTATATCTAAGGTAGATTTTACTGTAGTATGATCATCATAAATTTCTATATGTAACGTGCTGTTATTTATTTTAAAACCACTTGGCTTGTAATCAGTTCTGTAGTTAATTTTTGGAACTACTTTATTGTCACCTGATTCATTATTTCCGCTGTCATCTTCTCTTGTTGTTATATCATCAAATGCAGATGGGTCTAAGCTTTCAGAAGATAACTTTAATTTTTTTTCTTGGGAAGTATTTCCACCTGAACCTATTGGACCACCTCTTTTTCTGTCCTTATCTGGTGAACTATTATTCTCCCCTTTTTCACTCATTAATCTTTTCTGTATTATATATGATTGAGGTTTTTTTTTTTTGTTAATGCTATTAAAAATGTCCTTTTGAAATAAATCCAAGTTTGCAATTTTGAAAATTTCTAAATCATAAATTAGGGAAGAAAAATTTATTTTTTGATTTATATTATTTTTAATTGAATTAGATTTTAGCAAGCGACTAATTACACCGCATGAATTAATTCGAAAAATATTATTTATCATGCAAGTATTTTTATGATAATTAAGAGAATTTGCTAAAAATAAAACTGATATAAAAAAAAAATTATAGTTTAATACTTTTTTTAAATTCATTTTGTAAAAAAATATTAAAGCACAGTGATAATTTAATTACATGTATGCATACAAATTTAAATATCACTTTTTTTTTTTAAATTTTTACGTTATACGTAGCATATATATTTTTTGTGTATAATTTTTTTTTAAAACTCAAAGTTTGAGCATGCAACGAAATTTTTTTCCTTTATTTTTTATTTAAAAAAAAATATTTTTAATATAAAATAAAATAAACTTTTTAAAAAGAAATGTTAAAATGTTTTAAAAAATATTTAATTAAAAAAAATAAATTTCATTTAAAAAATCATATATGTATATAATGTTAATTCATTAATACATTTAAAAAATGCCATATCATATAGTTTTTTCCTTTAAAAATTCGACTTTAAAAATTTTTAAACGAAAAATATTTTTTAAATGAATTTAAATATTAATTAAATACTAAATGAAATATATGGTTTAAAATTTGCTCATATATTGTTCTAAATAGTTAAATTCCTATTAAAAATAATGTACGTATTTATATAACATCATTAATTTTTTTTTTTTTACTTTAGTTTTTATTATTTTGGTATATTTTTTTTTTTTTTTTTTTTGAAGTTAAATTTATAACATTTTTTCTTTTAAATGCATGCTTTAAATAATTTTATTTTTTTTTAAAAATACTCGTAGGTAAAACTAAAGTAGAAATAAATTAATTGATTAAAATTTTTAATACATGATCTTTTTTTTTTTAGTATATTTCACAATTTCATAAACATACATATTTAACTAAAAATATACATGTTCTACACGTACATCGAAATTCTATTTTTATTGTTGCTATTAAAAAAAATAAATTATAAGATATATTTTATAAAAATATGTTATTTTTTTTAAGCTAATGTTAACACTGTGATATATAAAAAAAAATAAAAAAAATTTAGGTTTAGTATTAAGAGAAAGCATTTTTTCCTTTGTAGTAGTACTTTATATATACATGATGTTATTTAAATCCATTTTAAATCGAAATGTTAGAATTAATAGAATATTAGGAAATTTTTACCATGATTTTTAGAAGTTTATTATATAATTAAAAGTGTTGCAATTCTCTTTGTAATAAAGATTTTGTTGAAATTAACTAGACTATATTTAGTTGATTTCTATATAATAACACTAATTTTTTTATTGCTTTTAAAAAAATGCAAAATCAATGTTAAATCTTTAATATAATTATGTAAAAGAATGTATTTTACAATGAATTTTTTTGAAAAACATTTATGTTAAACCTATACTAACAAACGATATATATTACATATATTAAAAAAAAAATACATTTAAATTATGCAGTTCTACAATTTTATTTAATTATTGTTAGATTTAATAAAATAAAATTTAAATTCATTAAGTTTTCTAGTGTTTATTTCTGTTATATAATAAAAGTGCATTTATATTTCATTTTAAATGTATGTTTTTTTCATCTATTTTATGGTTTTCTTACTATACTACACCTTATTTTAAAAAAAATACTTAAATATAAAATTTCTCTAAATTTTAAACATTTCCGAATAACATATCTACTTTTTTAATAAATTTTTTATATTTTCTATTGTAATATTTAATTTTATTTTTAATATATAGATGAATAATATATTTACATATTTTAATATTATTTTATGCCATTTTACCTTATTTTGTTTAATAATGTTCTTTTTTAAGTAAAAAAATAATATTTTCTTTTTTTATGCAAAATTGAAAATATTTTTATGCTAAAGATAAAAAGGCATTTATATATTTTTAATTTTTATATTTTTATATTTTTGTTATATAATAAAGTATTATATAGAAAAGAAAAAACACAGAATTTCCTATTCTTTTTCAAAATTTTTTCCTTATTTAGATCCATAATTTAATCATCTTTATAAATATAATTATGAAATTAGCTTCATAATGTGTTATAAAAAATTTCTCTTTTAAAAAAGTTTTCTTTTGAAGCTATTTTTTTTTTAAAAAATATATATTTAATTCGTAGAAAATTTTTTAATAAATTAACAACAATAATAATGTATGCAAAAAATTTCATTTTAAAGTTTCTAATTTTAAAAAGATTATAATTCTTCTCCTTAAAAAAAAAAAAGTGATCAATAAGTTACCTTAAATTAACTATGACATAAACTTTTTCTATTTTTGTTATCTCTTCTTCGACATTTTTTTTTTTTTTTATTTATCTTAAATATTATAATAATACAAAAATAAAATTTTTACATTTATGACAAAAATCGTATTTATATAAAAATAAATTTAATTATTTTATTTTTGTTTTACTGTTGACAAGAAATAAAATAAAGTAACGAGAAAATATATTAAAAAAAAAAAAAAGTGCAAAAAAAGAAAAAAAATACGTAACACGAAAAATGTAGGATATGTTATATACAAAAAATAATATAAGGATAAAAATAAAAAGTAATAAAGAAATAAATTTTATGTTTAAAAAATAGTATAGTTAGAGAAAGTTAACGTAAAAAATAAAATACATAAATATACAAAGCGTTTGGAAAAGGGTTTAAATAATGAAATTTAATAATAATAAAAAGAATGATATTCTTGAAGATGAATTATCAGACAATTTTGTATTACCTGAAGGTGATAAAGTAAAAGGGGAAAAACTATTTAAAAAACATTGTAAACAATGTCATTCTGTAGCTCCAGATAATAGTCAAACGAATTCTGGATTTACAAGTTGGGGTCCCTCCTTATTTAATGTATATAACAGGACTGCCGGAATGAGTATGGGAAATTCTCCATTTCAAGTTTCTCCTGATATGTATTCTTCGGGAATTATATGGAATGATGTTAATTTACTCAAATACATGAAAAATCCAAAGCAATTTGTTGAATCAAATATCGGTATGAACTTTAAAGGGATTTCAAATTTTCAAGATAGAGTTGATATCGTACATTATTTAAAAACATTAACATATGATGATCCTCACGGAAGAGAAATTGCAGAAAAATATTCAAAAAAAAATAACTAAATTTTTAAAAATACAAAAAAAAAAAAAAAAAAAAAAAAAAAAATCCTAAACATATGAACTTTTTTTTCTTTTTTTACTAGTATATATCCTATTATGGTTTTATGATGGTATAATTTTTATAAATATTTATATTATTTTTTTTTTTTTTTTCCATGATTTTCTTATTAAATTTGCTTTTATTCAATATATTTATTATGTTAATTATTCGTTTACCTTACATATATTTTTATACTTAACCAAATATTATTTCAGATAATGTATTTTAATCCTATTTTACACATTTAATTGTAGTTATTAATGCTTTAATATGTACATTATTATTATTAGCATTATTTGTGTTTTTGTTAGCTCTACTATTAATCATCATGATTTTTATTACTATATCATAAAAATATGTATTATTTTAAAAAATTATAAAACAAAAATTCTATTATTTACAATTAAAAATTTTGATTCAAGTTAAGATTATAAAAATTTATATTAACAAATATAATTATTTTTACTTAAAATTGAAATTACATATTTAAATAGTTCTAAAAATGATGTACTAAAAAAAAAAAAAAATAAAAAAAAAAATAAAAAAAAAAAAATATAAATGCTTAATTTTTTTTTTTTTTAAAGACAATTAAATAAAATAATAAAATATAAATAGTGAATTTTTTTTTTTTATTTAATTTATATTAAAACCTGAGTTAGTTAAGAAATTAATTTTATTCTTTAATTATATATAACCAAAATTTTTTTTTTTTTTTTTTTTTTTTTTACATTAATTAAAAATGTATATGTGTAAAAAAATACGCTTTTGCATATCCCTTCCTTTTATTTATGCTATCCATAAG
Organism: Plasmodium gallinaceum; assembly: GCF_900005855.1. NCBI lineage: Eukaryota > Apicomplexa > Aconoidasida > Haemosporida > Plasmodiidae > Plasmodium > Plasmodium gallinaceum. Next base: position 391,730 of record NW_021628316.1, on the reverse strand, counting down.
TTTACATAATATTACATTTTAAGCAATTAAAATCAAATTCAAGACTATTAACTTCAACAATATCATACATATTTTCTTGCCATTTATCACAATGAAATTGAATATACGTATCTAAGTTATGACCATCATCAAGTGTATAATGGGAATAATAATTAATTTTATCATTATTTTTACAATCTAATGTGAAATTTATATTGTTTTCTTCATTATTATTTATTACTTTATCACTTCTATATATATTATAAGAGTTAATTTTTTCAGCAAATTTTTTAATTATCATAGGAGTGAAAGCATATATAGAACATAAGTTTTTATTAATGTCAAAGCAATAATAATTTTTTAAAGAAAACCTTGTAAATATATTTAACATATTATTTTCTTCATCTGATTTATCTTTTCCTTCTTCTAAATAATGATCATTACTTTTATTTTCTTTTAAAAATGTTGCATTTTCATTTTCTGTAAAAATACTATCAACGTCATTATTTATGCATGAAAATGAATCATCAAAAATAAAAAAATCTTCAATATCTTCATTTGCATCATAAAAATATTCTGTATTTTCATTATCTTCCAATTCCATGTTATTATGCTGTTTAACTTTAAATGCTTGTTTTAATTTATTTATATCTTCAATATATAAAAATAATCTTGACAATCTCTCTTTTTTTATTGAATTTATTTTATCAATATCATTAATATAATCAACAGAAATATTATTTTCAAAGTTATTATCATTACAGAAATACATTAATGAATTTAATTTATTTATTTTTTCTTTAAAACTTTTATTGAAATTATTTTTGCAATCTCTATATAAAGCTTTAATTGCCTCAATTTTGTTTATCCCTATATGGAAAACATTAAATTTATTTTTAATTTTTTCATTATCATATTCCCTTTTCTCTTCTATTTGGTTATTTTCGTCCATTTCATTTATATTCAGTTGTTTATTTTTTTCAAAATTATTAATTTCTTCTATTTCTTCTATTTCTTCTATTTCTTCTACTTGATTTTTTTTTTCTTCATTTTTCTCTTCTTCCTCCTTTTTTATATCTTTATTTTTTTCTTTTTCTTCCTCCTTTTTTATATCTTTATTTTTTTCTTTTTCTTCCTCCCTTTTTATATCTTTATTTTTTTCTTTTTCTTCTAATTTTTTTTTGTCTTCATTTTCTTTTTTTTTGAAATTAATACTCTCTTTTCCTTTTTTCCCATTTTTATTAATTATACGCTTTTTTGATTTATCCATAAATTCATTATCTGAGAATTTTTTATCTTGTTTAACTTTCTTAAAATATATTTTTAATTTTTCTTGATTAAAATTTTTCTCACTAAAAGATTTATATGATAAATTATTCTGATGAAATAAATTTTTGTAATTAGGCTTTTTTTTTTCTAAAAAGCTTTTTATATTATTTTGACAAGTACAAGAACTTGTAACATTTTTATCTAATGTCACAGCATTTGCATTTGCATTTTCTTTACATATTTTACATATTTCTAATGCATATTCGCTATTATTATCACTACCTATCATATTTCTTCTATATTCTTCTTTTTTTTTTTTTTTTTTTTTTTTTTTTTATATATATATATTTAAATGTATTTATTTAAAAAATTAAAATTATAAAAACAAATATAATTTTAATAAATAAATTTTNNNNTTTTTTTTTTTTTTTTTTTTTTTTTTTTTTTTTTTTTATATATATATATTTAAATGTATTTATTTAAAAAATTAAAATTATAAAAACAAATATAATTTTAATAAATAAATTTTATATCATTTTATGTAATTAAAATTACAAAATTTAATACTCTTTATGATTAAATTATCTATTAAAAACTCTTTTTAATTTTTACTTAAAATTATGTATTATAAAAAAAAAAAAAGTGATATAAAGTTTTTTAATCCTTATCTCACAAAAAGTATAATATGCATGTTTAAAAAAAAAAAAAAAAAAAAAAATTTATAAATAAAATAGATATAATAATAACTAATTACATAAAACAAATAAAACAGTTTAATAATGTTAATGAAAATATAATTGCGAAAATAACAAAAATAAGAATATATAAATATTTTATATATAAATTTAAAGCAAGGACAAAAAAAAAAAAAAAAAAAAAAAAAAAAAAAAAAAAAAAAAAAAAAAATAAAAAAAAATAATA